>NC_090247.1:507001-574501 GCF_037325665.1 Littorina saxatilis | reverse complement strand
AAAAGATCCTATAATCTATGTCAGAGTGCGGTGTGTTTTGGACCAGCATGCTTCCCTCTGAATGGCGGGGTAAAAACGGTCATACACGTGAAAACCCACTCGTGCAAAAATGAGTGAACGTGGGAGTTTCAGCCCATGAATGAAGAAGAAGACGTTTCTGGCTATATGCCCATGTAACATGTTTATGAGTCATTACTTGACTTTTGACTCACCCGAGCAATCGGCAAGTACGTCAGTGCTGCTAGGCCGACCGGATAAGCTGCTCGTTGGCCGCAAGAATAGCAATAGCAACAACCAACACACACACAAGAACAAACGAAAAATAGCGTTCAGATTTTCTTGAATGTTTGTGAAGCTAGAGCCTTGAAAATGATTCTCTTTCAAGGTCAGTGGTATCTAGCCACAGTTAAAGTCTTGTTGACCAACGTCAAGGTCGAGTTCAGGTTTAAACAAAAATAGACATTCCACTCACACAAGGACACAAATATATCACATTGTGTGACAAGTGAAGACGAGAAGTATGCTGAGGTGCATACGTTTATCTGACAGATTTGTCAAGATGGCGCATACAAAAACACTCATCAAAACGAACAGACAGACATAAAAACAACTCGACTCAACTAAAGTTAGGTGAAGTTTAAAATGTGTATTTATCAAGATAACAACATTGACACATGTGGGCTCTCTCGTGAACATATATCTGTACAAAGTTCGTGTTGGCTATAGTTGCATTCTTTCCTCTTTCAAACTGAAATAATTCCAAGTTTTTCAAATTTTGGAGCCAGCAGGACAAAGGACGTTTGCTTAGGCTGTTATCTGCCGCCGTGGTGAACAATATTACTGCTATAGTGCTGAACAGTTGTCGCGAGCCTTATCGCCGTGGTGAACAATATTACTGCTATAGTGCTGAACAGTTGTCGCGAGACTTATCGCCGTGGTGAACAATATTACTGCTATAGTGCTGAACAGTTGTCGCGAGCCTTATCGCCATGGTGAACAATATTACTGCTATAGTGCTGAACAGTTGCATGGGTGCAACTCTGCCGGCTACACGCCGGCAGCCGGTTTTTGGTTTCATCGGCTGCAGATGTTTTTGTTCCAGGAGAGGTTGTTTTTTTTGCATTTTAAATACTAAAAAAGCTGGACCCCAACTTTTGCCGGTTTTTGGAATTTTCCAGGTTGCACCCATGCAGTTGTCGCAAGCCTTATCGCCGTGGTGAACAATATTACTACTAAAGTGCTGAACAGTTGTCGCGAGCCTTATCGCCGTGGTGAACACTATTACTACTAAAGCGGTGCTGAACAGTTGTCGCGAGCCTTATCGCCGTGGTAAACAATATTACTACTAAAGTGCTGAAAAGTTGTCGCGAGCCTTATCGCCGTGGTGAACAATATTACTACTAAAGTGCTGAAAAGTTATGCGAGCCTTATCGCCGTGGTGAACAATATTACTACTAAAGTGCTGAAAAGTTGTCGCGAGCCTTATCGCCGAGCTTCGCGAGATGCTCCATGAAAGGAGTATTTATGTCCTACAGGCAATTTGTGGCCTCTAAAGGACAGGATTGGGGTTATATGATGAAAAAAAGTCCCAAACCAAAAACACCCTGATCCCTCCTGAAGGGCAGGACCAAGAAAACCAGACCACGTTGACTGGGACCCTCTCTCCAAAACTAGGGGCGGGGGGGGGGGGGGGGGGGGGGTGATAAAATGTATATGTTAAGATCCTGGCAAAGGTATAAATATATAGAAATCTTTCTTCCATGTGTTATCTTCCTTGGCAAAGGGCCATTAAAAACAACGTCACAGCTAACAAAACCAATGAAAAATACTACCATGGGTGCACAGAACAAAAGGGAAGACAGAACAGATTTGATTATCTCAAATTATAATTTGTTGTGATGTACTCAGTGAATGACAACTTACATACATCATAACATGGAACAACCTAAACAAGTTTTCATGCACTGTACAATAGAATTAGGTTCCAAGACTCCTGCAAGCCCGCTACAAACACAAGAATAAAGAAACTATCAAAACTATCATACACAATATTAAATCATTCAAAATTGTAAGTGAAACGTACTTCAAAAAATCTTTGCGCAATATACAGCAAATACTATAGGTCACAAGACTTTTCAGTGTGACATAGACAAAGATGGCTTTATTATCTCAAATTGTATTTTTTTGTGATGTACTGAATGACAACGTACATACAATCATAGACCTATATAGCTATTCTGATGAACACGTGGGGGAATTCGGGGGCTGTGATTGGATGGTCTCTTCCGATCATCAAAGCATAATGCGGCGGAAGTCGGCCATTTTACTCAATATCCAAAAGCATATTGTCGATAACAAAGACGCATGGTTCCGGTTTCTTCCACGTGTATAAAGTACACGCATACCTCGCCAAGTTTGTTTCTGTGACTAGTCGACAGACGATGCCATTTGCTTTGTGTGTGTTTTTGTTGTTGCTTACTGTACATGACATACATTACGTGTAAAATCCAGTTCTTTAACAGGCAACAAACCTTGCAAATTTCCAGAAGCTGCAATCTGAAGCGACCTATCTCTGATTCTAGCAGACGATCTCTCCAATGTTTAACACAAAATCAGCAAACTCTCCTGTCACATAGAACGTCCATTGTATTACCAGCTATTGTGTTTTCAGCGTAGCAATAGGGCCCGATATTTAGACGAGACTAAATCGGACCCTATTGCTACGATGAAAACACAATAGCGTTTATATAGCTATTCTGACATTAAATTCTGTGTTAAAATCATGTTTTTGTCAGCAACAAGTACCAGAATGGTCCATGTCGCTGATTGCAGACGACGGTTCCCTTTCTGCACTGATGAAGCCACGGAAATAACCGAACATTGAAAAACCCACGGACATGTATTACGGAGAAAACTCGAGATAACCGGATGTTTAGCATTACGTCAATATGCTAGGAATCATATGACGTCATGACGTATCATGCTTGCCTACGTATATTGTATGTTCGAAAGTCTGACTTCTGTTGGGAATTCGCGTGGTGAACACTGCGGTAAATCTGTAGATGATAAGAGAACAAGGATTGTCTCAGAAGAAACGACTGAATGTTTCAGACCGGTAACTTCATTTCAACATTGCACTATTCAATGGACGTTCTATGTGACAGGAGAGTTTGCTGATTTTGTGTTCCTGTACAAGGTCTGATAGACCCCTTTTACACAAATGATGCCAAGCACGGTCCTCCGTTCAAGATTATTGGCGAAACAGTGATTCCAGCAGCCCTACAGTGTTTGAACAGTGTTACACGACACTTGAGATTGCCACAAGTTCTCAAACGTCGTATAGTTGTGTTCTTTTATTCTACGTCGCCCGTCTTCGCAGCAACAGAAAACAACTCGTCAAATTGAGTTCGAGGATTTATTCAGCATTCAATACATACAACTGCACAACGTAGCAGAACTCAAATAGAAGCTTTTTTAACATTCAAATCGCGCTGGCATATATAGTAAATACTCAATCTCGAGAATATTCCAGACCGAACACGATACAACTACATTATACGAGCCGTGCATGGACTAAACTAGCGACATTCTCTTATGACGTACATCAAAAAGCGCCGACGCACTTAATCCGAACGAACGCCACGAACTCACACTAAATCAGCATGGTAAACAACCTGTTTTGACAGGACTAGAAAGTTCACCTGCATTCTCGTTCAAGCATAAATACCGTGTTTACAAAATATAACATCGGCACCCTCCCACAAAGTAAAAACAAGTCAACTACATGCAACACACAAAACCGAACCAAAGCTCAGCAACGGTAGCGCTTCCTAACATTACCCCCAACACCAGAAGAAATTTACCTAATTTCTTTCAATCATTGAAACGCTACCTGTACACATACTATGTATACATATACAGATTGAAATCCAGGTATGTACATTAGTCTGTTGGAGAATGAACACAGTTTTACTCACATACTCGGCTGAGAAAATCTGCTCCAACATTGTCTGAACCTTTGATCGATTCCACTCGCATATCAAAGTTCTGCAAGTACATCACCCACCTCATGATACGATTATTCACAAACTTCGCAGAGTTCAGGTAGGTGAGGGGTTTGTGATCAGTCTGAAGCACGAATTTCACCCCTTGGAGGTAGAGTTCAAATTTCTTGATTCCCCACACGATGGCTAAACACTCTTTCTCCATGGTCGAGTAGTTCTTCTCGGCTCCTGACAGCTTCTTGCTGGCATAGCTGACCGGAAACGGTTTACCTCCATGTTCTTGCATCAGCATGGCGCCGATCCCTTCGTCCGATGCGTCTGTACGCAAGATGAACTCTTTGGCAGTATCAGGAAGGCGTAGCACCGGGTCTCGTGACATCAGGTCGCGCACGGTCTGGTATGCCTTCTCCTGAGCTGGTCCCCAGGGTATTCGGTTGGGGCATCCTTTTCGGGTCATGTCCGACAAAGGCGCCGTTATGGCGGCGAAGTTTGGAATGAACTCTCTGTAGTACCCAGCCAATCCAAGGAAGGATCGCACCTGCTTCTTGGTTTCAGGACGTGGCGCATTGAGGATCTTGGTGACGTTTTCCAACAAAAGCCCCTTTTGACCTTCCTTCAGTGAATGACCTATGAAGTCAACGTTGTCGGTCCCCAAAATGCACTTGCTGGGTCTCACGGTCAGATTGGCTTTTGTCAGGCGGGAAAACAGTTCCCTCAAAGTCTCCAGATGCTCCTCAAAGGTCTCCGTGTGGACTAGCAGATCATCCCAGTAGTACACAACATTCTTCATTCCTTTGAGCATTTTTCGCATTCCCCTCTTCAGGGTAGCACCACTGTTCACCATGCCAAAAGGCATCCGCAGGCACTCATACGTTCCGTCTGGAGTTGCAAAGGCGGTCTTTGGTATGTCCTCTTCGCGCACAGGAATTTGCCAATATCCCTTGCTGAGATCGATCTTTGAGAAGATCTTACTGCCAGTTAACTGTCGGAATAGATCAGTTGCCGTCGGCATTGGTTCAGGGTCAAACACGGTGATCTTATTCACTTTCCTAAAGTCAATGCATACCCTGTTTGTGCCGTCTTTCTTCTTGACCACAACAACGGGAGATGAGTAAGGGGATGATGACTCACGGATGACCCCCATCTTCAACATGCTGTCAATGTCCTTCTTCAAGGATTCCCGAGCCTGAAACGGGATAGGGTATGGTTTTGAGCGAACAGGAACGTCAGATGTGAGGTGGACTTCATGTTCGACCAAGGACGTAGAGCCTGGAACATCAGAGAACCTATGGGTGAAGTCGCCCATAAAATCATGCAGCTCCTTCTGCTGGTCTTCCGTCAGGTCAGGTCCTAACTTGACGTCATCCACTCCCTCTTTCTTGTGGAGGTCTCCCAACTCCAGTAGTTCCTCTCCGTCGAACTCGTCTAGTTCGGCTGGTTCTTCCACACTTGCTGCGACCTGTACTGCTTCCGGAGGTCTCTCCACATACAGTTTCAGGAGGTTAGCGTGGTAGATCTTGGACTTCTTGCCGACATTCACCTTGTAGTCGTTGATCCCTACCACGGCCTCAACCTCGTATGGGCCTTTCCACTGCATCAGTAGTTTGTTGTGATCAGTGGGAAGCAGTATCAGCACTTTGTTACCTGGTGTAAACTTCCTGTTTACGGCTTTGCGGTCGTAGTAGTGCTTTCCGCTATCCTGAGACTTTCTCAAGTTTTCTCTCGCAATCTCGAGAGTCTCCTCCAGTTTCTCTCGCAACTCGAACACGTACTGGTAACTGTTCTTCACTTCAGGTGTGTCCACATCTTTCGTCCACAATTCCTTTAGTATCTGCATCGGGCCTCTCACGGTCCGCCCGTACATCAGCTCGAACGGGGAGAATCCAGTGGACTCTTGTGGCACCTCCCTGTATGCAAACAGCAAGGCATTGATGTAACGATGCCACTGCCTTGGCTGCTCACTGCATAGTTTCTTCAGCGTGGACTTCAGCGTCGCATTGAATTTTTCGACCAGCCCATTGCACATCGGGTGATAGGGTGTCGTAGTCAAGTGACGAATGCTCAGCAGCCTGTTGACCTCTTCCATGCATTCAGAGACAAACTGTGTCCCCAGGTCTGTGAGGATCTCTTCAGGAACCCCAATTCTGCTGAAAATGTCCACAAGTGCCTCGGCAACAGTCTCGGTGTCAATTTTCTTCAGAGGCACGGCTTCTGGGTACCTGGTTGCATAGTCTACCAGGGTCAGTACCCAACGATGACCCGCTTCACTTGGCGGTTTGATCTCGCCGATGAGGTCAATGGCCACCCTCTTGAAAGGTCGGTCGATCAAAGGCATCTTCTGCAACGGCACTTTCGGGACCCTTCCTCGAGGTATGGTTTTCTGGCAAATATCGCACGATCGGCAGAATCGAGTCACATCTGCATGCATTCCTGGCCAGTAAAACGCAGCCTGGATTCTGTCCGATGTCTTCTTGACACCCAGGTGACCTCCCATAATAGAGTCGTGGGCCACCTCCATCACCTGGCGCCTAAGTGGTTGAGGCACCAGAACTTGACGTAATGGCTTCCCACCGTTGACTCTCGGGTGCTGGAACACTCTGTACAGGATCTTGGCCTTTACTTCAAAGTGCACAGTGCCTTCGCCCTTAGTCATCTCCTTGACAGGACGACTCCTGTACTTTGTCAAGGTCAAATCAGCTTCCTGTAGCTGAATCAGCCGATCCCTGTCCACGACAGCAGTAGCAGAACTGTTGGTGACCCTGAGTGGCGTAGTTGTTTTGTCCTTCTTCGCCTGGGCTCTGGTCGTCACAGCGCTTACAACCTGCGGCTGGTCGCGGCGATGCACAGTTGCTCTGTCATCTCGTAACAGTTCGCTGACATCTTCATTCGCGAATGGCAGTGGGTCTTCCTCCTCAGCAGCAGGCTGAGCTGAGCCCATTCTCCATTCGAAATCAGGGTCATCAGGACGTCTCGCACCCCCAATGTTCCCAATTAGTAGATCGTACAAGGGCTTCTTCAGGCAGACGGCCTCAACTTCTCCGGTGAAGTATGGAGTATCGATCTGGATTTTTACCACTGGTGCCTTCACGCATTTGCTGTCAGCCATGAGCGTCCACTTGAAGTCACCAGTGAACTTCTCTGTTGGCACCAGATCCTCTTTGACAATGACTCCATTGCAGCCCGAATCTCTGAGAACAGTCACTTCCTGCTTCTCAACAAATCCCTTCGACACGGGCATGTTCGACACTGACACAGCTGCGCTGGCGACGACAGAGATTGACCTGCCATTGGCGAGTAGAAGCTGGCCATCAGATATACATTCTTCCACGTCCGATGGTGTAGCCACTTGCTCGGCAGCCCTTGGAAGTATGACGCTGCTCGCACATACTTGTTGGTTCGAGCCACTCGTTTGCCTCTTGTTGTCGTAATATCTCCGTCGATGTTCTTGCGCTTTGTCATTGACATGTCCGTTATTTTTCTTTTGGGGACAGTTGGCGACTCGGTGGCCCTTGGCATTGCAAAGGAAACACGTTATGTTCTGCCCTTCATTGGATGATGGTGCGGACTCAGTTTGTCCCTTGGCAGGTTGGTTTCCCTGGTTCCCGCTCTTCTGGAAAGGTTTTGATGACTTTGACGTCCCCAGGGTCCTTCCATGAGCAATGAGATAACGCTCAGCAGCATCAGTAATGTCCTTCAAACCCCGCAGTTTTTGCTCTTCCAAGCGGGTCGCCAGGTCCTTCGGGCATGCATTAAGGAACTGCTCCTTCACGATCAAGTCCCGCAGACTCTCGTATGACTGCTCTTCACCTGATAACTCCACCCACTTCTGCAGGTATGACGACAGGCGCTCCACAAACTGGCTCGGTGTCTCTCCAGACAATGGCTGGCATTCGCGGAAGCGTTGACGGTAGCCCCTTTCAGTGAAGTTGTAGCAACGCAACAGAGCTTCCTTCAGTACATCATAGTCTCTGGCGTCATCGTTTGAGAGTCTAGTGTAGACCTCAAGTGCTGCCCCAGTCAAATGTGCGCTGAGTTGAATCGCCCAGTCGTCGCGCTGCCATCTAGCACTCTCAGCGAACCTCTCGAATCTTGCAAGGTAGCAGTCGATCTGGTCCTTCCCGTCAGCGAATGCTGGAAGTTTCGGTGCCCTGTGTAGCATTTGCTGCTGGTTATCTCTTTGGCGTGGTGCCTCGTGCTCAGTTTGAACACGCACCATTTCTGTCTGAAGCTCTAAGCGCTTGGTCTCCATTTCTATCTGGAGCTCTAAGCGTTTCAGCTCCATTTGCTTTTCTTCACGCTGCGCTTGTCTTTCTTCACGCTGTGCTTCTCTTTCTTTTTCTTCACGCTGCGCTCGTCTTTCTTCACGCTCACGCTGCGCTTGTCTTTCTTCCCGCTCACGCTGCGCTTGTCTTTCTTTTTCTTCTCGCTGCGCTTGTCTTTCTTCACGCTCACGCTGCGCTTGTCTTTCTTCACGCTGCGCTAGCAGTTGTGTCTGGGACTCGACGAACTCCGTCAGCTGCTTGCCTTTCAGTCCCAGTTCAACTCCTTTTGCCCAGAATTCAGCCATTCTGGTCTTTTCCGGTGCGTTCGTCTGTATTCTTTCACAGCCACGAACGTAGACGAATGTAGTCTTCTAAAAGAACACAGTCTCTACTGCACCTCCGATGCTTCTCTCGTCGCTGTTCACCTTCGTAGACGCAGGCTGCCACCCTCCTCGTCTAACGTGACGGCGCACTCTGCTCACGATACGTACACGACGTACCCCAGTCGTATTTCGTAGTATTAATGCACTAGCTCCGCGACGAAGTCCGTCTCGTCCAAACGGCAGCTAACCTCTGTAATCCCGATACACTCCGGCGTCGCTCACCGTATCGAGCTGCGGCGATTACCAAACTCTTCCCACAGTCACACCGAATCCACGGTTCCGTAGTCTCAATACTGATCCCTCAGGATACACCCGATTGATGGCTACCTCCTGTGACTGTCTTGACACTAGTCCTTGTTACTGGAAAACCCTTGGCGTTAAACGTAGATCCTCGGCTTGGCCCCCAATTGTTACACGACACTTGAGATTGCCACAAGTTCTCAAACGTCGTATAGTTGTGTTCTTTTATTCTACGTCGCCCGTCTTCGCAGCAACAGAAAACAACTCGTCAAATTGAGTTCGAGGATTTATTCAGCATTCAATACATACAACTGCACAACGTAGCAGAACTCAAATAGAAGCTTTTTTAACATTCAAATCGCGCTGGCATATATAGTAAATACTCAATCTCGAGAATATTCCAGACCGAACACGATACAACTACATTATACGAGCCGTGCATGGACTAAACTAGCGACATTCTCTTATGACGTACATCAAAAAGCGCCGACGCACTTAATCCGAACGAACGCCACGAACTCACACTAAATCAGCATGGTAAACAACCTGTTTTGACAGGACTAGAAAGTTCACCTGCATTCTCGTTCAAGCATAAATACCGTGTTTACAAAATATAACATCGGCACCCTCCCACAAAGTAAAAACAAGTCAACTACATGCAACACACAAAACCGAACCAAAGCTCAGCAACGGTAGCGCTTCCTAACAAACAGAAGCAAAGCAAAGTTCCACTTGCGTTGAAAAACAGCCGATCGAACCGCAGTCTCACCATCTGAGCCTGGTACGTTAGGGTCAGCGCCAGCCTGCACCATCTCCTTCTTCATGTCTTCATGGCGGATGGCGTCGTGTAGAACTGTTCTTTTGCCTTTTCCTGTCGTACCATTCAGGTCAAACCCGTTGTGAGTGCAGGCTGTGGTTATGTCCCCTCCATGCTCGAGGCAGGATTCTAATACTTCCCACTCTCTCCGTTCCATTGCCATGACAAGGACTTCGTGCAACGTGGTTTTGTCCAGGTCGTACACGTCGTACACTCGTAACATATTGTCCACCACATGCCAGTCACCATCACACAAGGCTTTGTTCAGACATTGTTTGAAGCATGTATCAGCCTGTGCATTAAGTGACCTCGAGATGAAACACGTTCGGTCTCTACATCTATTCAGGCTGTGCATTAAGTGACCTCGAGATGAAACACGTTCGGTCTCTACATCTATTCAGGCTGTGCATTAAGTGACCTCGAGATGAAACACGTTCGGTCTCTACATGTATTCAGGCTGTGCATTAAGTGACCTCGAGATGAAACACGTTCGGTCTCTACATCTATTCAGGTTGTGCATTAAGTGACCTCGAGATGAAACACGTTCGGTCTCTACATCTATTCAGGTGACATTGTTTGAAGCATGTATCAGCCTGTGCATTAAGTGACCTCGAGATGAAACACGTTCGGTCTCTACATGTATTCAGGTTGTGCATTAAGTGACCTCGAGATGAAACACGTTTGGTCTCTACATCTATTCAGGCTGTGCATTAAGTGACCTCGAGATGAAACACGTTCGGTCTCTACATCTATTCAGGCTCCTCGAGATGAAACACGTTCGGTCTCTACATCTATTCAGGTTGCATACCGCTATCCTAAGAAAGCAAACAATCATGTTTTTGTTTTGTATTTGGGGAAGTAGCGAATATAAAGCCGTTTCATTATATACTTTATGTTTGCGGAGAATTTCGTAAGGACTAGGAATAGATTTAACTGTAGCAACATGGAGAAGAAAATCACTGGATTTCTGCACGCGCCCTGAAAGGAAAGCTTTTCTCCACGATGAAAGAGCACAAACTTTAAGACAGGCGAGCATCGTGTCCCTTGTTACAACCTCTATGCCCAGCACGTCTAAGACTCGGATACAAGCTATAATTTCATACTGTACTTCTGCTTGTTGTCCTAGTTCCCATTCCTGTAGCAGTGAACTGATGATATTAGTTTCTTCGCACAACCGTGGCAGCGTACTCGGAAAACTGTGTCCCTCAAATTCCCGAAGCAGTGAACTAACACCCATCCTTTTTTTTTTTTTTTTTTTTAAACATTTTTAGTCAAGTTTTAACTAAATGTTTTAACATAGACTGGGGTGATGGTCAATTTTAGTCAAGCAATCTGCGACGAAGCCAAGACTAAGAATAAGAATAAGAATACTTTATTATCTCATAGAGAAATTCAGGCGTGGTACATAACAATAATACAAACAGGACATTGTTTTACATAAGACATATAGCACTATATAACAGGGCAGGTTATAAACACACCTCCCACATACCTCTCTGGCCATTCCTTGCATTGTGCTTACGCATTCAGTCATGAACACATTCATGTCTCACTTACACATCGCACACATGGACATTCTTATACGCTCAACTTACCCATTCACACATGGACATTCGACCACGCTCCACTTACACATTCTTATACGCTCCACTTCAGGGGTGTACCTTAACTTTTTTTGCTACCGGCCAGGGGGGCCGGTAAGTCAAAAATTGAACCGGCCCCCCCAAATCCCAACCGGCCCCCAACTTGCCGGGATTTCTTACAAGCGCCCCAGCGGCTCGTCGCTTGCTAACCACATACACAAAAGACGTACATTCATACTTATAATGCATACATGTGGATTTGCACTACTAATAACTACCACAAACACACAGAAAACTTGATGACTAAAATGCTATGTTTTAATATAATGATAATTAACCTTGTTTTAATAAAGAATTTAAAATAAAAGCCGCCACAAAGAAACAAGAAATCAAAACCACATTCACACCCTGTCACACAATCACACACTAAACCTCACTAAAAGTTACCCCCTTTATGTACCCCAACCACACAATTTACAAAGTAATTTACTATGGAACTTTACTTACCACATAAACACACACTACAAAAGAGTAAATCAGCATTTTTTTTAATTTAAATTATGTTTTTTGTTGTATAAAACCAAGTATAAAAAACTGACTACAAACAAAACATTTTTCTAAGTTGCTTTCTTGTTTTGTTTCTTTTTCTTTATGTCTGTGTTATTAATATTACTGTAAAAGTTGCATACCAGCCAAATTTACCACAGCTTAAGTCATAAATAATCAAAAGCATTACATTTCATTTCTATTTCCTAATGAAAACAAACAGATGTTCAGATTTCCTGATCCTAGAATTGTTCACAGGTGATCTTTATGCTTTTGATTCAGCAGAGTTGCATCCCTTGTCCTATTGTTGAAGGTCTGTCTTTTCTTCTTTATATAGTGGATCTGGGTGGTTTTTTTTTACTTCCTTAGTTGAAGGAAAATAATTGACAGCAGTAGTACTGTCACTACTTGTACTAAGTTGGTCAGCAAAGCTGGTGTTAACATATTTGGGAAAACGGTCTCAATGAGTATCCCTGCAGTCAATGACATAATTATATACATTTCCCAGAAACTGGATCAGTGGTACATAGCAGGCACATCAAAGGAAAAATACAGAGGGCTAGGGGGAATATGTTTGCTCTGGATGGGCGGTCAGATCAAAGGCAGATGCATTGTAAAAGCTGGTTGGCCTTGAGACCTGGGTCAATGACCGGTACTTGCAACCTGAACACAGCTGCCTGTCGAGACACTGACCTTCTTACTCGGGGTCAATGACCGAGTTTTTATCTGAGAGGAAACAGTTTTACAACATGTGAAAGTCCCTGAAGGATTGGTGAGCGCAGGATAAGATCAGAGAGGGGGTGAAGTGAATAGCGCAAAGAGGGGGGACGGAGGAGGGGTTTAACTATTTTGACTGCTGATGCAATCGCCAGCAGCTCGTGGCACTGGAGGGGTGATGACACGGTCAAGTGAGGCGGAGGGGGGTAGCTGTCTAGCCAATGTGTCTGACATTGATTGATGGTAGTCCTGAGTCCTCAAAGTGGGGGAAGGGGGGGGGGGGGATGAGTGGGCAGTAGAGAAGTGACAGATTTTGAGATCGCCCGCAGAGATATTTGTTCGCCGGCCGTTCCGATTGACTACGTTGCCTAACGACTTTGTACTTCAGCAAAATTTGAACTCGCCCGGCGGGCGATTTCAGAGGAATTTCGAACTCGCCCGACGCGATTTGAAGTCGCCGCGGGCGAGCGGGCGAG
Source organism: Littorina saxatilis (assembly GCF_037325665.1). Taxonomy (NCBI): domain Eukaryota; kingdom Metazoa; phylum Mollusca; class Gastropoda; order Littorinimorpha; family Littorinidae; genus Littorina; species Littorina saxatilis. The sequence continues at coordinate 561,473 of NC_090247.1, read as the reverse complement.
CGCCAAAACTCACCCCTACACTTACACATTCACACATGGGCATTCTTATATGCATTACAGTGGATTGCATTACAGTGTGGAAGCTTGATGATTAATTTATTAGTTTAACTCTGCACAACAAAGTGGTTGTATTAGTTTAATCATTAAAAATCTCACAGTAAAAAAATCGTGAGTAAAAAAAATGTATAGATATGTTAAGTTTGCATTAAAAACAAGTATAGAAAGCTAAAAAGAGTACAAAAAAGTCCGCTTTTCTATTAAGCGCTATACGCTCCTGCGCTATACTAGCTTGTCACTTCAAGCGAATGCGGGCCGCCACGTTTTGCACGAGAATGTCAGCGCTTCCAGTCCTGATCCCGATTATCTTCTTTTGTCGTGAAATGCAGTGCGTTCAGTGTCATTCTGTGAGTTTGCCAGATTGACCAAATGTATTCATTTCGCTACAGGCGACTTATTCCTTTTTCGTGAAACACTCATGCTTTGACAAGAATGAACAGTGTAGAAGTTATCAATTGCGTTTGTTTGCGAGCTTGTCCAGTCTTTCAGTAAAATCTGCATAATCAGAATTGTTTTATATTCTGAGTGCTGGAAAGGTCACCAGAAGGCAGAAAATGCAGACCACATCTTGTTGATCCAATGAGCGAGTGGTCCAAGAAGTCTTCGTGTTGGTGGATATTACACAGATCTAGATGTGGAACCTTTCAGGGAACGTGTACGGGTAACGTCATCATATCTTGTTTTGACGTCACGCGTTTTCCAAGATCTGCAGTCTTGGTGGGAGCAAAACAACGTATGATTTGGAACATTGGAGAAAAAAGTGAGTCATGGGTGACGCAAAATCTACATGTACGCGTATATGTCTTTGCTACACGTTCGATCATCTAAAACACTGTACAAAAATAAAACAAAGGCGGACTGAAGTCGAGTGCCTAAAACCACCCAAGCTTACAGTAGAAGAGTATTTCAGTAAGAACAACGGGTGGCGACGTTTTAAACATGCTTGCTGGTAAGAGTTTGAATGAAGACCAATACACCGATTAACAGTTCCGCGGCCATTTCAGATTCGCACATGCGCACATCTTTTTCTACGAGCACTTTTGCTTCTTCTTCCTTTTCCGGTTTCCAGTTTTTGAGAAATGCGCATCCGCAGATCGTTTTTTCGAAAGTTTTTTTCTTCTTCTTCCTGTTCCGGTTGATTTGAGAAAGTGTAGATTCAGTCGGCAAAAAGTGCAATTTTGTAGTCTGCCAGCCCTGAAGTTGCTTTTGAGTGTTCAAAGAAAGAGTGTAAAGGTTCTAAGGATTACATCGGGCACACAAACACGCGATTTTCCTTTTTTTTCCCCCTTTGATTTGAACGCGTGCGCGGATCGTTTTTTGCGAGTATGTTTGTACTGCTTCCTCTTCCGCTTTCCTTCTTCGTTCCATGTAAACGCCGAAACTGTTAACTTGTGAATATGTTTCTTTGTGACTTATGATGTGTGCTGTTTGTGACCAGCAGTCAATTTGTGAAGAAACGGAGAAGGTGCACTAGTTGTTTATTTGTTGTAGCTGTTGTCATTGTGCCGGGCATCACGCGTTGCAGTGTCCAGTTTATTTGTTGTAGCTGTTGTCATTGTGCCGGGCATCACGCGTTGCAGTGTCCAGTTTTGTTGTTGTAGGTGTTGTCATTGTGCCGGGCATCACGCGTTGCAGTGTCCAGTTTATTTGTTGTAGCTGTTGTCATTGTGCCGGGCATCACGCGTGGCAGTGTCCAGTTTATTTGTTGTAGCTGTTGTCATTGTGCCGGGCATCACGTGTGGCAGTGTCCAGTTTATTTGTTGTAGCTGTTGTCATTGTGCCGGGCATCACGCGTTGCAGTGTCCTGTTTATTTGTTGTAGCTGTTGTCATTGTGCCGGGCATCACGCGTGGCAGTGTCCAGTTTATTTGTTGTAGGTGTTGTCATTGTGCCGGGCATCACGCGTGGCAGTGTCCAGTTTATTTGTTGTAGCTGTTGTCATTGTGCCGGGCATCACGCGTTGCAGTGTCCAGTGTATTTGTTGTAGCTGTTGTCATTGTGCCGGGCATCACGCGTTGCAGTGTCCAGTTTATTTGTTGTAGCTGTTGTCATTGTGCCGGGCATCACGCATTGCAGTGTCCAGTTTATTTGTTGTAGCTGTTGTCATTGTCCCGGGCATCACGCGTTGCAGTGTCCAGTTTATTTGTTGTAGCTGTTGTCATTGTGCCGGGCATCATGCGTGGCAGTGTCCAGTTTATTTGTTGTAGCTGTTGTCATTGTCCCGGGCATCACGCGTTGCAGTGTCCAGTTTATTTGTTGTAGGTGTTGTCATTGTGCCGGGCATCACGCGTTGCTGTGTCCAGTTTATTTGTTGTAGCTGTTGTCATTGTGCCGGGCATCACGCGTGGCAGTGTCCAGTTTATCAGCCTGGGGTCTTCTTCTTCTTCTTCTTCTTCGTTTATGGGCTGAGACTCCCACGTTCACTCATGTTTTAAGCACAAGTGGAGTTGTACGTGTATGACCGTTTTTACCCCGCCATTCAGGCAGCATACGCCGATTTCGGGGGAATCCTGGGGTCTGAAACAGATAGATTCAATGATTTAGATGGACATGACGGGCGCAGTGGCGTAGTTCAAGACATCGGCCTGCTAATCGGAAGGCCGTGAGTTCAAATCCCAGCCGCGCCGGGCCGCCTGGTGGGTTAAGGGTGAAGATTGTACTGATTTCCCAGCCGTCAATTTATATGCAGACCTGCTAGTGCGTGTGTACACAAACACGAGACCAAGTGGGCACGGAAAAGATCCTGTAATCCATGTCAGAGTTTGGTGGGTTATAGAAACACGAAAATACCCAGCATGCATCCCCCGAAATCGGCGTATGCTGCTTGAATGGCGGGGTAAAAACGGTCATACATTTAAAAACCCACTCGTGCAAAAACATGAGTAAACGTGGGAGTTTCAGCCCATGAAGGCATAATAATGATAATAATAATAATAATAATAATAAGAAGAAGAAGAAGAAGAAGAAGAAGAAGAAGAAGAAGAACAAGTCGCGTAAGGCGAAAATACAATATTTAGTCAAGTAGCTGTCGAACTCACAGAATGAAACTGAACGCAATGCCATTTTTCAGCAAGACCGTATACTCGTAGCATCGTCAGTCCACCGCTCATGGCAAAGGCAGTGAAATTGACAAGAAGAGCGGGGTAGTAGTTGGGCTAAGAAGGATAGCACGCTTTTCTGTACCTCTCTTTGTTTTAACTTTCTGAGCGTGTTTTTAATCCAAACATATATCTATATGTTTTTGGAATCAGGAACCGGCAAGGAATAAGATGAAAGTGTTTTTAAATTGATTTCGACAATTTAATTTTGCTAATAATTTTTATATATTCAATTTTCAGAGCTTGTTTTTAATCCAAATATAACATATTTATATGTTTTTGGAATCAGCAAATGATGGAGAATAAGATAAACGTAAATTTGGATCGTTTTATAAATTTTTAATTTTTTTTTACAATTTTCAGATTTTTAATGACCAAAGTCATTAATTAATTTTTAAGCCACCAAGCTCAAATGCAATACCGAAGTCCGGGCTTCGTCGAAGATTACTTGACCAAAATTTCAACCAATTTGGTTGAAAAATGAGGGCGTGACAGTGCCGCCTCAACTTTCACGAAAAGCCGGATATGACGTCATCAAAGACATTTATCAAAAAAATGAAAAAAACGTTCGGGGATTTCATACCCAGGAACTCTCATGTCAAATTTCATAAAGATCGGTCCAGTAGTTTAGTCTGAATCGCTCTACACACACACACACACACACACACACACAGACAGACACACACACACACGCACATACACCACGACCCTCGTTTCGATTCCCCCTCGATGTTAAAATATTTAGTCAAAACTTGACTAAATATAAAAAGGACATAAAAGCAACGCCATTGACTCACAGAGAGACAGACACGTACGCACGCACGCAAACACAAATCCATAGGTCTGATATGCGTGACGTCACACGCGGATGAAACTGGCATTTGGGGGTTCAAAGAAGTGCAACAGTTTCGCTGTTTGGGCAGATAGCTCCTCACACACGTCAAAACGTCATTACATTTGGTATGCAAATCGGTACATGTTATCATGCTTTTGGTCATAATATCAAGACTATCTGACAGCTGTGTGGTCGTTTACAGCAAAAACAACTTCTGCCTACTCATAAAAGCAATGGGTTTTTTCTTTAATGTTTTAAAGAAAGAATAGGCAGCACCCTTAACACGCTTAGAGGATGTCTGTCAAAACTGCCAGAGGACAGTGGTCATTGAAGCCTTTAACTTGAGTACACATCCATTATAATATGCAAAAGTTTTCCCGCTTTGTCTTTAATATACATTTGGCAGCAAGAATGACACGATGTGTACTATCTTTTGCTGGAGAGGATACAAAGTCAGATTGACTAATGTCATATATATGCAAAATAAGCTGTAATAGAGGTATTCTACGTCGTCGTGTTCGTCATTCTAGGTAAAAAGCAAAACTTCCAAACATCTTCATCAATAGAAAAGGTAATGTTAAAGGTACTAAACTTGTCAAATCCAGGTGCACGGAGCCCCTGGGGCTTTTAGTCATACCTCAGGCAGCTATCCGTTAGAAGAACTACCAAGTTTCATTGACTTGCACCCAAAGAGTCAAGAACTGCGATTTTTTTACGAATTAATTTCGTACTCGGACCCGGCTGGTCTTGACCTATTTTTGGATCTAAATTTAGATCAGGTAGATCACCACATCATGCACAAAAAGACACGTCACTGCGGCAAACTATGTAAGACGTCATCATGAGTTTGTGTAAAACAAAATGGAGGCCGGAATCACTCAGTTGAATCGAACTCCGACCAAACACCACGTAATAACTAAGTTAATTCATGCACTCGCGTGAACAACTTGAGAAACTGTCGAGCTTCACAGATGTCGTCTTTGGGTAGTTTTGGGTTTGTTTTACTACCATAGGAGGATTTTTGAACTGTAAATGCACTCAGCTGCAACAAAAACGCAAAACGAAGGCTGTGAGCTGCACTGTGCCTTTAAGACAATGTCTAACTAATGTCTAAAACATGATTTTGGTCATTCATAAGTCCAACACATCCCACCTCGCCACCCGACCCCCCCCCCACCCCCACACACACTCACACACAGCGCATACAGAGGGGATGGCCCAATGTAGGAACAGATCCATACAATATCCCAGTGCTCTCTCAAACATTCACAGTTTAAATTTCACAGTGCGCTGCTCTTTACTTTAAACGGATACTTTAATTGTAAGAAACAATTTGTTAAGTGAATGTGAACACCTCAGTGATTTTCAATTACAATGGCAAGTATCCATACCTTGCAATCTTCAAAAGTAGTGCCCATCTAGAAGCAAGAATTTCCACACAAATCTGCTGGTTGAGAGGGCGGAGAGCAGGCAGTTATCCAAGTAGGCTGGTCGGTCAGTTCGCGGCCAAGTAACTGACAGCAACAAGCGACGAGAAGGAGAACACAACCAGAGAAATCACGGCAAACCAGCTCACAACTAAACATTGTCAGCTCAAAACACAACCAGAGAAATCACGGCAAACCAGCTCACAACTAAACATTGTCAGCTCAAAACACAACCAGAGAAATCACGGCAAACCAGCTCACAACTAAACATTGTCACCTCAAAACACAACCAGAGAAATCACGGCAAACCAGCTCACAACCAAACATTGTCAGCTCAGCTGGTGAAATGTCGTGCATTTTTTCACAATTTCCTTCACTCGTTGAGAGGCAGTGGACCCGACAGTGGCTTGTGCAGCCTGCCTGTACTGCCACAGCACTGAACAATTGAATGTTCTAGAGCTCTCTCTTAGCAAACGAGCAGAAAACTGTCTTTAATGGATATTAAATCCAAAAATAAGTTGGTTAAGTTGGCTACGTTTGTTTGTTTCATAATGAAAATGTTAAGTTATATGATCTCCTTGTTTTGGTTGCAATTTATTACATAGGATAATAGGTTGCCGTGCAGTATAGTATGCGATGATATTTTGTTTTGTTTTGTTTGTTTCTTGTTTGTTCGTTTATTTGTTTGTTTATATGTCGTCTTTTGCTAACTTAAGACCACTGTTTGCTGTGCCTGTGTACACTCTCAGTGTGTGTGTGTGTGTGTGTGTGTGTGTGTGTGTGTGTGTGTGTGTGTGTGTGTGTGTGTTATTGTTAGTGTGTGTGTGTGTGTGTGTGTGTGTGTTATTGTTAGTGTGTGTGTGTGTGTGTGTGTGTGTTATTGTTAGTGTGTGTGTGTGTGTGTGTGTGTTATTGTTAGTGTGTGTGTGTATGTGTGTGTGTGTGTGTGTGTGTGTGTGTGTGTGTGTTATTGTTAGTGTGTGTTAGTGTGTATGTGTGTGTGTGTGTGTGTTATTGTTAGTGTGTGTGTGTGTGTGTGTGTGTGTGTGTGTGTGTGTTATTGTTAGTGTGTGTGTGTGTTAGTGTGTGTGTGTGTGAAATATTCCTTTCTTACGTAGTAAACGTTTTTGGGATGGGCCGTTTTGGGATGGGGGACAATCTGACAGTGCGATGCGGGCCAAATACAGTATGTGGTTGTCCCCCCTGGGGGACACATTGGTTACCAAAGAGTCCCCAGGGGACCACTTCCAGGCGGGGGCCAGGGGTGTTACACCGGGTTTCATGATAGGAATGTCAACAACATCTGAATGGGATCTGTTAACAAAACATGAGCCATCAAATCATTTTCAAAGATGTCAGGTCATTTTCGCTGGGACTGTCAAACATAATTTCAGAGGAACAGAACACAGCCTGAAAAGTTGATCCAAGTATTGACTGTATCACTCTATCTAATGAGACGTGCAAGCACATGTAGCAAATACCAGGTAACTTCGACATTAATTAAAACCACTGACATTGACATATGACAATAATGCAGTCCATAAGGTTTTCATAAGTTTTGTAAAATGTAGACTACTTCCTTATGCCTGTTTAAAAGTCGATTTTGGGAAAGAAACTGGCATAATCATGCTTTCGTTATATGGTGCAGAACAAATAGTGACTCAAGTACCGTATCAACAGAGAAAGAAGTGTAATAGCTTATGGAGTATTCACGCCTACTTTTCATACCGATACGCGAATGTTTGATCACAGCCATAATCACATAAATGTTTCTCTCTCGTGGCGGTAAGCGCTGTCCCTGTCCCGCGCGTGAGCTTTTTCATGGCGCATTAAACACTTGTTTTTACATCGTTGTACCAGGCATTGAATACCAGTACTCTCAGCGCCGTTGGATAGTGTACCCTAAATTCAACCCCGGTCATCTCTGGATATAGAAATAAAACAAGGACAAAATAAGAGGAAAGAGACGAAGAAAAAGAATTTGCGAAGAGGGGAAACAATTGAAATAAGAGAAAGGAAAGGAGACAAAATAGAAACGATCGCATGGACGCGGCTTTCCGTGTATTGGGTGTGGTTTTCATTTGCTTTATTGCTTTATCTTTTCTTTCTTTTCAAAAACAAAAAGGTTTTTTTTCTAATATAGACCAAGCTCATTGTTTGAATAATATATAGAATTTGACGCAAACAGCAAGAAATCAACTGATACCGAGGGGACTTGAAAACCCAGCTAAAAAACAGGAAAAAAGGGTTTTTTAATTGACAGAAACAAGGGGAAAACTTCTTTAAAGTCACATTCACATAATATATTATTAATCTAATTTATTTTAAGTTAAAGAAAAAAACTTGAAAGAAAAACGAAGAGGAAGAAACAGAAAAACGTAATTATGAATTTTGGCGTGAAATCGCCAAGTAACAGTCTAGTAAGAGTCTTTCCCTTTAACTATCATAAAACTGAGATCTACCCGAGTATTAACGGACTTTTTATGTGATATTACCAGTAATTCGGCGATTTACTCCGACAACGTGAACCCACAGGTGTTTGAATCCTTAGGAGTCAACGTTACCGTGTGTTAGGCCTACAACAACGTTTTAATTATCAAATATCCTAAACTATATTAAGCCATTCTTGTTCGAATGCAAATACAATACCGCATATATACAGTGTATAAACCAAGTTGTTGTGTGGCCCCAAGTTACACCATTGTACACGTATATCATTTTTATGTCACCCCACCTTTTCTGAAAAAAAGATATATGTTCAAACCAATAATGACGAGCTGCTCGTTGTGCGCTATAACAGTCCAACACTATTGTGCACTTTATTCCAGGCCCAGATGAGAAGAATGATGTTGTGGAGATCGCTAGATACCACTGGAATCGAATGGAAGGACAAAGAACATTATGGAACTTACTTTGATTAAGTGCGCAGTCACTCATGACGTAAGCGTAGACGCTCATCGAACAGATGGGACTGTGTAGATCTAACCAGATTAGTGTCGATGTTTCCCGAATATTCTCGTATGTCCATTAACTATATAAGTAGGGCTGCGCACACGTATTGTTGTTCTTTACCAGTCTTGCACTTGTTCTTTCTTACACTGTGCTGAGAGATATTGTCACCGTTGTTCCAGCTGTTAATAAATCTACAGAACCTACACAAATCGTTGTGTCTCCTTTGCGACTGAGAGTGACAAAAGGAAAAACACGACAACTGGCGTCGCCGACAGTTACTTCCCTTGTCTATTCGGAGTGACTTATTACTGCAAAATGACGGAAACAGAGCAGCTGATAACGCTTCTGAGGCAGCAGTTGGAGCAACAGCAACGCCAGCACAAGGAAGATATGGAGCAACAAATGCACCAGATGGAGATGATGATGAAAGTGTTCAGTGGTGCCGCAGCTTCTGCCAGGGAGGAAAGCTACGACGATCCGAGTGCTTCGAATCTACGTTTTCCCATTACTACACAGGCAGCTGCAATCCCATCTTTTGTTGCGTTTGATGCAACATCGGAACTGTGGCCTGACTACTGGTCAAGATTTTGCACGTTTGTGATCGCCAACTCCGTGCCGGAGCAGCGCAAGGCTCAAGTTTTCTTGACGAATCAGACTGCTACGGTCTGCAAACAACTGGCAAATCTGGCTACTCAGCAAAACCCGCCCAATGACATCAACAGTTTGACAATGGACGAAATTGTCAAATTCATGAAAGAACAGTTCGACCCGAAACTCTTCATAGTGCGAGAACGTTTCAAGTTCTGGAGTGACATGAAACGGAAGCCAGGCGAAACTCTCCAGGAGTTAGCAGCGCGCATACGCCAAGACGCCGCTACCTGTGACTTTCCTTCGATCAAAAACCCACAAGACGAAGCTCTGAGACAGAGATTCATATGTTCTGTCAACAATGAGGCTGTCTTAAAGGCTCTATTCAAGATCAAGGACACAGAGCTGGATTTCGCACGTGCTGTCCAAGTCGCGATTGAGACTGAAGACGCAGCGAAGGTTGCCAAGGAAACTGTCTACGGTTCCAAGACCATGCCAGTCAACAAGGTCCACCAGAACAAGACTACGGGTCCACGAAAGAACCACAAGCAGTCTAATTCCACAGACAGGAAGTGCTACCGATGTGGAAAGGCCCACAAAGCAACAGACTGCCCCTACAAAGAAGCCAAATGCCGATACTGTGACGTCACAGGACATTTGGAAGCTGTCTGTAGAAAAAAGCAACATCAGAATCGGGAACGACATTCCCAGGCTTCCGTGAAGAGAGTCACGAAAGCAGAGCTTGTCAACGCGATCCTCGGTGAAGTTCCCCAAGATACTCCTAGGTTGGATGTACCCATAACAATCCAGGACCGACAGTTCACCATGGAACTGGACACCGCAACTACAGGAAATTTTGTTTCTCTTCCGGTCTGGAGACAACTAGGAAAACCGAAGCTGGATGACGTCACACATCGTTACGAGTCTGCCAGCAAGCACGACCTGCCCGTGCTGGGAACTTTCATGGGCCAAACCAAGGATCCAGTGACTGGTAAGCAAAGCTCAATTCCGTACATCGTCACCAAGATCCCTCATCTGAATCTGCTAGGACGCAACGCAATCCAGACTCTGGGAATTTCTGTGGACAATGCTCTAGGACTGAGGAGCATAGAGAGTCGCGCTAAGAGTGAGGGTGCAAAACCTACGCATCCAGCGACCTCCAACGCGCCTTATGCTGCCCTGCAACGAGATTGTCACAGACTGTCTGATAAATTCCCAAATCTCTTCAAACAAGAATTGGGATGTCTCAAGGACTTCGAACTGGACGTGAAGTTCAAGTCTGATGCGAAGCCGGTTTTTCACAAGGCATGTCCGGTACCTTTCGCTCTTCGTGATGACCTCGCCAAAGGCTACGAAGAAGGCATCGCCAAAGGAGTCTGGAAGCCAGTCCAGTTCAACGAATACGGAACGCCAGTGGTACCAATTCGTAAGGCACAAACCTCGGGCACCCTGAAGCCCAAGCTACGGATCTGTGGTGACTACTCAGTGGGCATCAATGATCAGCTTGAAGATCACCGTCATCCAATGCCACTCCCAGAGGAACTGATGCAGAAGCTAGGAGGTGGATTCGGATACACCAAGATCGATCTTGCTGATGCCTACAACCAGATCAAGCTGGCACCAGAGAGTCAACGCAGGCTAGCCCTCAGCACTCACCGTGGGGTACTCCTGCAGCAACGACTTCCTTTCGGGATAAAGTCAGCACCTGGTTACTTTCAAGAGATCATGGAAAACCTGACCTGTGATCTACCTGGTGTTGCCGTCTTCCAAGATGATATACTCGTCAGCGGGAAGGACGCCAACGACCACCTGAGCAATCTGGAACGTTTGCTCACTCGTCTGAACGACAAAGGACTCAGATGTCGTCGTGAAAAGTGCGAGTTCGCACAAGCCAGTGTGGAATACCTTGGACATACCTTATCGGCCGAAGGGATCTCCAAAGGATCGAAGGTCGAGGCAGTTTTAAAAATGCCAGCCCCTACGGACGTCTCAAGCTTGAAGTCTTTCTTGGGCTCAGTTCAGTTTTACGGGAAGTTCATCCCTAACCTGGCCAGCATGGCAGAGCCGCTCTACTGCCTGACGAAGAAGGCGAACCCCTGGAAGTGGGGAGATGAGGAACAGGCAGCATTTGAACAGTTGAAAAATGTGCTTTCCTCGGATCAAGTTCTGGTACACTTCGATCCAAACAAGACTTTGGGACTAGCTTGTGACGCGTCCAACGTTGGAATTGGAGCAGTCCTATTTCATCGCTATCCAGATGGAAGCGAGCGCCCAATCGCCAACGTGTCCAAGACTCTCACGGCTGCAGAAAGGAACTACAGCCAAATCCACAAGGAGGCATCCAAGTCTCAGATGACTCCAGACTTGAAAGCTGTCGTCAAGGTAACCAGACAGTACAAGGCCGGAGATCCTGTGTATGCTCTGTACCATGGACCTCGCCGAGACAAACAACCCCGATGGGTACCAGCAGTCATCAAGAAGTCTCTGGGTACTCGCTGCTTCAACGTCATGGTCATTCCTCATGGTCCAGTATGGAGACGACACTGGGAACAGCTACAGCCACGCTACACCACTGAGGAAGACAATGAACCTGGTGAGGAAGTGGACACTGTTTCTGAACTTGTAACAGATCACCCCATGGAGATCTTGGAAACTGTGCCACAAACTCGGAGACAGACCAAACCCAAAGGTACTCCATCCGTTCCAGAGTATGGACCAGACAATCCAAGACGGTCAAAGAGAACACGCAAACCCACAGAGAGACTTTGCTGTTGATGCTTGAGGAGTAGCATCAGTTTAGGTGGGGAGGTGTTGTGGAGATCGCTAGATACCACTGGAATCGAATGGAAGGACAAAGAACATTATGGAACTTACTTTGATTAAGTGCGCAGTCACTCATGACGTAAGCGTAGACGCTCATCGAACAGATGGGACTGTGTAGATCTAACCAGATTAGTGTCGATGTTTCCCGAATATTCTCGTATGTCCATTAACTATATAAGTAGGGCTGCGCACACGTATTGTTGTTCTTTACCAGTCTTGCACTTGTTCTTTCTTACACTGTGCTGAGAGATATTGTCACCGTTGTTCCAGCTGTTAATAAATCTACAGAACCTACACAAATCGTTGTGTCTCCTTTGCGACTGAGAGTGACAAAAGGAAAAACACGACAAATGATTTATCTTCAACTTGAAAAACAGTGACGACCACTTCCCTTCTCCTCTAACAAAGTCCGTGCAACCTTTTTCTATGAAGCATTTGACTTACAACCCCTGTCACACGACACAAAAGAATACCCACAAAACTAACGATCAGGACGAAAACTGCAAACATAATAATAATATACTGCCAGGCAAACATAATAATAATATACTGCCAGGCACACATAATAATAATATACTGCCAGGCACACATAAATCCACATGACAGCCATCTCAGCGACGAATAAAACAAAATCACAAGGGGTGGATCAGTTCTAGCGGGCTGTTGTGTAACTGAAACGGAGTCTCGAGCTGGTATATAATCGCTTGTAGTTCAGTCTTGGGCATTGTGGAGTGTTGTGCGGACATGGATTTGTCCGAGTCGACGAGATTTGCCGTGCTGGTGATACTGGTGTGTTTTTGGAGTCGTTACGGTAAGTGGACGAGATTTGCCGTGCTGGTGATACTGGTGTGTTTTTGGAGTCGTTACGGTAAGTGGACGAGATTTGCCGTGCTGGTGATACTCGTGTGTTTTTGGAGTCGTTACGGTAAGTGGACGAGATTTGCCGTGCTGGTGATACTGGTGTGTTTTTGGAGTCGTTACGGTAAGTGGACGAGATTTGCCGTGCTGGTGATACTCGTGTGTTTTTGGAGTCGTTACGGTAAGTCAGTTAGTTGCCTAAATAAGCAAGCAAACAACAACAGAGAAGAAGAAAGAATGACAGGGGAACAAAAAAAAGTTAATAATCTTTCTCTTCTCCATTCTTCATCTCCTTTGTTACTTGTTTTATTTTTTGTTTTTGTTTTTGTTTTTGTTTTTGTTTTTCGTTGAGTTATGTGTTGCTCCTTAGCATCGTTTCTGCAGTGAATGGGAAACATTAGAAATATAAAATCTTTGAACAAAAAAAGAGAATACATGTATCATATTGATGAAGACATAAATCGGCCCTGGCGATTACTCGCACTACCAGGGGGGCCTGGTAGCCAAGTTGGAAATGCGCTGGACTTGTGATTCTTGGGGCACGGGTTCAAATCCAGGCTGGTACGGAAACGAGTCAACTATGTGTGCAGACTGAAACACAGCATCAATGTCCCACCCCCGTAGTGCCACGTAAAACACGGCATCAATGTCCCACCCCCGTAGTGCCACGTAAAACACGACATCAATGTCCCACCCCCGTAGTGCCACGTAAAACACGGCATCAATATCCCGCCCCCGTAGCGCCACGTAAAACACGGCATCAATGTCCCACCCCCGTAGTGCCACGTAAAACACGGCATCAATGTCCCACCCCCGTAGTGCCACGTAAAACACGGCATCAATGTCCCACCCCCGTAGTGCCACGCTTGAGACCAAGGTCGAGTCAGTCATTGTGCCTTAAAGTGCAGATAGGTGATTACACCTCAACACGGACACACCTGGGTAGCGCAATTCTTGGTACTGCTAGCTTTCCTGTGAGAAAGCGACCCACATGTTCCAGCTATAGAATTATAAAGTAATGGAAATTAAATTAAATGGAATCTAATTATACAAGACACACACCAACCAACCAACCAGATGCGTCAAGGAAAGATGTTCACATCCTCTCCCTTACAGGCGAAGCAGCATCCCTGGACTGCAGCTGTGTGAAGGATGGCTACAACGCCATTTGTGGCAAGGACGGGGTCACCTATGAAAACCTCTGTCTCTTGCAGTGCGCGTGAGTATTTGGAGCTGACAGACGACAGTAACTTCTGAGACAAAAAGGTCACATCAAGTACTCTCACCATGTGGCATTTTGTGACGCTCCGTTGTTTAGTTCAAACGAAGCCACTCGGCGTTCCAAATTTCATTTTGCAGTTTGTCGACCTCGAGTATGCAAGACTTAATTATGGCACTCTCTGTACCTGCAACTCGCCCATGTGATAATAGTCATGAAAGCTAGTGTTCAGATATTCATATTTGCTTGGGTCTTATTTTCTCACGCCAGCCTTAACGTTTTGTCAGACAAAAACATTTCAGGCTAAAAAAAATCCACTCCCAATGTTACATTGTTTGTTTGTAACTGCTTCAAAAATAAATGTCAGCAAAAACTAGCGATTGAAAATAAATTTAGTTACAGAAGGCAACAAGCTAGTCTCCATCGTGATAGAACATGACTGTGTTGTTTTACAAATCTTTAAATCTTAATTTCTGGAGGCTTAACCTTAATGTCTCATTTTCTCCAAATACACGGACATATTTTAATTGATTGTAGGCTTACAACCCCTTTCAATGGAGGAGGTACACGAGAATCTGAAAATAAAAAATAATACTGTACAGAAAATACAAGTGTATGCATTACACGCTTGGTTGTTCCAAGTCTACCTCCGCCAACAATCATGACCAAGTACCAAGGTTGTCAATTATACCTACAACCTAACAAGGAAGATCTCAGTATCAGAATTGCAATACATGTAATAATAATAATATAATAATGAATAACAGAAACAATCATTCATCATCATTACCCAAAATGGACAATCGTAATGCGAAAATGCGAAAAAAAACGTTAAACAAACTTGGCTAAATCTACAATTGTTGTCATTTGTGCCAAGGGGTACCGGTGAGTTGTCCAAGGGTGCGTGTCCCAACCCCAAGGGCTGTGTGTGCACCAGTCGCCACCAGCCAGTGTGTGGAGCGGACAGTGTCACGTACAACAACCACTGTCTGCTCGATTGTGCGTGAGTACACATTGTTGTCAACAACATTTATCAATCAATCAATCAATATGAGGCTTATATCGCGCGTATTCCGTGGGTACAGTTCTAAGCGCAGGGATTTTTTTATTTTATGCAATTTATATCGCGCACATATTCAAGGCGCAAGGATTTATTTATGCCGTGTGAGATGGAATTTTTTTACACAATACATCACGCATTCACATCGGCCAGCAGATCGCAGCCATTTCGGCGCATATCCTACTTTTCACGGCCTATTATTCCAAGTCACACGGGTATTTTGGTGGACATTTTCATCTATGCCTATACAATTTTGCCAGGAAAGACCCTTTTGTCAATCGTGGGATCTTTAACGTGCACACCCCAATGTAGTGTACACGAAGGGACCTCGGTTTTTCGTCTCATCCGAAAGACTAGCACTTGAACCCACCACCTAGGTTAGGAAAGGGGGGGAGAAAATTGCTAACGCCCTGACCCAGGGTCGAACTCGCAACCTCTCGCTTCCGAGCGCAAGTGCGTTACCCACTCGACCACCCAGAACATGAACGGTGGCATATGGGACCACACAAGCTTATTCAGTCTGATCGATTGTTCTTGATTTCAAATGGGTTTTAACAATTGATTTTTGTTTTCAAAAGTCCTGAAAGTGGATGCTGAAACACAGTTTATCCTGCCATTTTATTGAAGCCTTCTTTCCGCTTATTAGTTTTACAAGAACACTAAGTTTATCCAACCCGGGGCTCTATCTTAGGGGTCGGAACTGAGGTGCACGAACCGAAACCGGAGAGAACAAACCGGATTGAACAAATCGGATTGAACAAACCGGAGACAACAAACCGGAGACAACAAACCGGATTGAACAAACCGGAGAGAACAAACCGGATTGAACAAACCGGAGAGAACAAACCGGAGAGAACAAACCGCGGGTTCTGATTCGTTGAAATCACAACACATCTCAGTTTCAACCAATCCAACACTGCGGGTGGCTCCCGTTTGGGTGGCAGTTTTATCGTGCACCTCAACCCAGGGTTCCTGCAATTCTGATGAGAGTAGGAGTTAGGCTGAGGTTGGACATATTGCGCCAGCGCCTCTCTGTTCTTTGCAATGGTCGTGCCTGTCTTTCAGCAAAGTGGCCGTGAGGTCTGAGGGAGAGTGCCAGGCCTGTCAGTGTGAGGGCCACGCTTATCATCCTATCTGTGGCGCTGACGGCAACACCTATGACACCGCCTGTCTTCTTGATTGCCAGTCAGTGTAATTACTTCTTTTTGTTTTCTTGGCTGGTGTTTAACGAACGGACGGACGGACAGACGAACACTGAGACGAACTGACAGACAGACATACAGACACACATCAATAACACAGTACTCGTATAAGGCTAGAATTTTGTCTTTTTGAATGGTAGAATTTTGTTGCATTTCCCTTTACTTCTTCTTTGAATATATTCGGAATATGTCCAGTCCTTTTGTTGTAATGTTTTAACCAACGAATGTGGATATACTCAAGTAAATAAAATACTCTGTGTGTGTGTATGTGTGTGTGTGTGTGTGTGTGTGTGTGTGTGTGTGTGTGTGTGTGTGTGTGTGTGCATGTATGTATGTATGTGTGTGTGCGTGTGTGTGTGTGTGTGTGTGTGTGTGTGTGTGTGTGTGTGTGTGTGTGTAGCGGTGTGAAGTTCATGTCTGAAGGCACGTGCAGTACGCCGTGCATGTGTTCTCACCAGCTGACCCCCGTGTGTGGTGCCGACGGTGTCACGTACGACAACAAGTGCATTCTGGAGTGTGTGTAAGTCTTCAACATTTTTTGTTGTTCTTCTTTTTTTATTTAAATTTTAAATTTTAATTTATTTTGCATGTTGCACTGTTGTTTTTTGTTTTTTTTCTTCTCTTTTTTTCTTCTGCCAAACGATTTCTGTGTTTAATTTTTAATTCTTTATCCTGTTTGTCTGAAATTGATTTCTTATGGTAAATATTTTCCGATGCTCGCATGATCCGCGAACAATCGGTGAATGCAGGGCTGGAGTCTGAGGTTGGGGTTGGTGCGGGGAGAGGGGAGAGGGGGGAGGGGGGAGGGGAGAGGGGGGGAGGGTTGGTGCGGGGAGAGGGGGGAGGGGGGAGGGAGGAGGGTTCCGGAAGCCCCCCTCTTGATCCGGCAAATGTACCTTTTCTTTATCAAGGACAGACACGTAAATCCCATTTCAAATGGCCCTAAATTCCAACAGCATCTGAGGGGCCCAGCCCATGTACCTCTGTTGAAGCCTCGACCTGTCATACACTAGGAATCCAGTTCTACATGTAGAATATGTTTAAAAACCAATCAAACAGGGTGTGTATATATATATAGCCTATACTTAGGTCATTTCATTCTAGTTATTCATTAATTTTCTGTTATCTTTAGGGGCCAGACCACCATGGTGAGTGAAGGGTCCTGTCCAGAACAACAGCACTGCGCATGTCCTCACATTTTCCTTCCGGTGTGTGGGGATGACAGTGTGACGTATGACAACGCTTGCTTGCTGAAATGCGCGTAAGAAATACCTCGCACATATTTTGATTTAATATCAATACTTTCACAGATCGCGGTAGGACTGTGTACGAACACTGTCTCAGATTAACTATATTCGTCTACAATTTTTTTTCTTTGCATGTCAAAATAAAGTTTAGAGATTGAGTCAAATTTCAACGTTTTCAGTATAGATTTTACCACGATTTTAAGAGAAGAGAGAGAGAGAGTGAGAAAGAGAGAGAGAGAGAGAGAGAGAGAGAGAGAGAGAGAGAGCAATGGCTTTGTTCTAAATAGCTTTATAAGCTTACTGCGGGGGGGGGGGGGGGGGGGGGGTAGGGGGGGGTAGGGGGGGGGGGGGTATATTTGAGTTACAACCGCTATACGTTTGCGGTACTTCCATTCTGAATGTTCAGCGGGGTGACAGAGAAACATGAGGGCGCATGCACCGAACACGGTCCTGGGTGCGCCTGCACCGCAGACTACAACCCCGTGTGTGGAGTGGATGGTATCACCTATGACAACCAGTGTGAGATGGATTGCGCGTACGTAGATATCACTCAATTGCCTTTGATGTTTGTTTGTTTGTTTGTTTGCTTTTTTTGGTCTCATTATGTGTTTTCCAGATTTTCAATGTTGGTGCCTTGTCACAGTCTTCGCATTTGATAATTTATTTTCAGCGGACACCCGCTTTGTTTTATTTTACTTTACTTTATTTTTAAATTCATTTTTGTTCTAATTTCATGCTAGTTTTTGAGCTGGGTAAGATTTGTTTTAAACAGATATTCAAAGAGCCACAAATAGTTGCACTAGACAGCTTTCGGTGAAATCGGAAACAAAACTAATCCCATCGTTTTCGTTTTCCGTCCACACTTCTTCTTCTTCTTCTTCTTCTTCTTCAGCGTTTAAAGTCGGTGTCACTTTCTGTCTACACAAAACCGGCAGTGACTGTGTCTGTCAAAACCTTTTAAACCAAATATTGTATTCAGAACAGGCTCGTGTATTTTAAGGGCAGGAGCTACCTTTAAAATACACCGTTTTTCTCTTCAAGTCATTTGACCACAACATTCATGAAACAGAACTGTTTGTGTTAAAATACACCGTTTTTCTCTTCAAGTCATTTGACCACAACATTCATGAAACAGAACTGTTTGTGTTAAAATACACCGTTTTTCTCTTCAAGTCATTTGACCACAACATTCATGAAACAGAACTGTTTGTGTTAAAATACACCGTTTTTCTCTTCAAGTCATTTGACCACAGCATTCATGAAACAGAACTGTTTGTGTTAAAATACACCGTTTTTCTCTTCAAGTCATTTGACCACAACATTCATGAAACAGAACTGTTTGTGTTAAAATACACCGTTTTTCTCTTCAAGTCATTTGACCACAACATTCATGAAACAGAACTGTTTGTGTTAAAATACACCGTTTTTTCTCTTCAAGTCATTTGACCACAGCATTCATGAAACAGAACTGTTTGTGTTAAAATACACCGTTTTTCTCTTCAAGTCATTTGACCACAACATTCATGAAACAGAACTGTTTGTGTTAAAATACACCGTTTTTCTCTTCAAGTCATTTGACCACAACATTCATGAAACAGAACTGTTTGTGTTAAAATACACCGTTTTTCTCTTCAAGTCATTTGACCACAACATTCATGAAACAGAACTGTTTGTGTTAAAATACACCGTTTTTCTCTTCAAGTCATTTGACCACAACATTCATGAAACAGAACTGTTTGTGTTAAAATACACCGTTTTTCTCTTCAAGTCATTTGACCACAACATTCATGAAACAGAACTGTTTGTGTTAAAATACACCGTTTTTCTCTTCAAGTCATTTGACCACAACATTCATGAAACAGAACTGTTTGTGTTAAAATACACCGTTTTTCTCTTCAAGTCATTTGACCACAACATTCATGAAACAGAACTGTTTGTGTTAAAATACACCGTTTTTCTCTTCAAGTCATTTGACCACAGCATTCATGAAACAGAACTGTTTGTGTTAAAATACACCGTTTTTCTCTTCAAGACATTTGACCACAACATTCATGAAACAGAACTGTTTGTGTTAAAATACACCGTTTTTCTCTTCAAGTCATTTGACCACAACATTCATGAAACAGAACTGTTTGTGTTAAAATACACCGTTTTTCTCTTCAAGTCATTTGACCACAACATTCATGAAACAGAACTGTTTGTGTTAAAATACACCGTTTTTCTCTTCAAGTCATTTGACCACAACATTCATGAAACAGAACTGTTTGTGTTAAAATACACCGTTTTTCTCTTCAAGTCATTTGACCACAACATTCATGAAACAGAACTGTTTGTGTTAAAATACACCGTTTTTCTCTTCAAGTCATTTGACCACAGCATTCATGAAACAGAACTGTTTGTGTTAAAATACACCGTTTTTCTCTTCAAGTCATTTGACCACAACATTCATGAAACAGAACTGTTTGTGTTAAAATACACCGTTTTTCTCTTCAAGTCATTTGACCACAGCATTCATGAAACAGAACTGTTTGTGTTAAAATACACCGTTTTTCTCTTCAAGTCATTTGACCACAACATTCATGAAACAGAACTGTTTGTGTTAAAATACACCGTTTTTCTCTTCAAGTCATTTGACCACAACATTCATGAAACAGAACTGTTTGTGTTAAAATACACCGTTTTTCTCTTCAAGTCATTTGACCACAACATTCATGAAACAGAACTGTTTGTGTTAAAATACACCGTTTTTCTCTTCAAGTCATTTGACCACAGCATTCATGAAACAGAACTGTTTGTGTTAAAATACGCAGTTTTTCTCTTTAAGTTAAGTGACCACAACATTCATGAAACAGAACTGTTTGTGTTAAAATACACCGTTTTTCTCTTCAAGTCATTTGACCACAACATTCATGAAACAGAACTGTTTGTGTTAAAATACACCGTTTTTCTCTTCAAGTCATTTGACCACAGCATTCATGAAACAGAACTGTTTGTGTTAAAATACACCGTTTTTCTCTTCTAGTCAATTGACCACAGCATTCATGAAACAGAACTGCTTGTGTTAAAATACACCGTTTTTCTCTTCAAGTCATTTGACCACAGCATTCATGAAACAGAACTGTTTGTGTTAAAATACACCGTTTTTCTCTTCAAGTCATTTGACCACAGCATTCATGAAACAGAGCTGTTTGTGTTAAAATACACCGTTTTTCTCTTCAAGTCATTTGACCACAGCATTCATGAAACAGAACTGTTTGTGTTAAAATACACCGTTTTTCTCTTCAAGTCATTTGACCACAGCATTCATGAAACAGAACTGTTTGTGTTAAAATACACCGTTTTTCTCTTCAAGTCATTTGACCACAACATTCATGAAACAGAACTGTTTGTGTTAAAATACACCGTTTTTCTCTTCAAGTCATTTGACCACAACATTCATGAAACAGAACTGTTTGTGTTAAAATACACCGTTTTTCTCTTCAAGTCATTTGACCACAGCATTCATGAAACAGAACTGTTTGTGTTAAAATTCGGTGTGCTTTTGCTTCAATGTATGTAGAGTAATCGTATATTATAAAAAAACTAATTTTGCTTTTAGATTGACTTAGTAAAAATTATTAAATGAAAAATAAGCAAAGCGATGAATCAAAACATGTACGTTAGTTCACGGATGACAAGATAAATTCAAAATTATTCATCGGAATGATTTGAGCTTTTGCAAACGTAGAATGATAGTATATTGTCTCACATTTTTTTCTCTTATAAAAAGATATGGGACCATACAAGACTACTATCATTCTACGTACATTGAAGCAAATGCACACCAACATGAAACACAAACACTTCCGTTTCATGAATGTTGTGGTCAAATGACTTGAGGCGAAAAAAGGTGTATTTTATGGTAGCTCCTCCAGTCCCCTTAACTTGACTGAAAGCTAGACGGCTTTCTTTATTGGATAGTTGTCTTTAGTAGTATACATTTAGTAGTATACATTTAGTAGTATACATTTAGTAGTTTTTGACTTTTACGCCTCCTTTGAAATTAAAGAAAGGGCATTTTTTAAATTTTTGTTGTTATGTGAATATAAATCATGCTTTAATAAAAAAAATCATGCTTATTCCCCTCAAACCGATGCAGATCAGTGAAGCTAGCACACGCAGGAAGGTGTGAGGGGGAGAGTAACCTGTGTGTGTGTCCCCACATCTACATGCCTGTGTGCGGTAAGGACGGTCTGACCTATGACAACCGCTGCCTCATGGAATGCGCGTAAGCCTCACTCTTTTTGTTCCTTAATTTGTTAGTTGGCTGATGTTGTTGATTATCTGCGAATCTTATTTTATTTTTAACAATATGCCTTTTTATTCAATCGGCATCGGATTTGAGTTTACGAATGGTGTCTGAATGATAGCAACCTTACTTGTGGATCATTGAGTTAACCACAACAGATCCATTGTTGTCTGAATGATACCAACCTTACTTGTGGACCATTGAGTTAACCACAACAGATCCATTGTTGTCTGAATGATACCAACCTTACTTGTGGACCATTGACTTAACCACGACAGATCCATTGTTGTCTGAATGATACCAACCTTACTTGTGGACCATTGAGTTAACCACGACAGATCCATTGTTGTCTGAATGATACCAACCTTACTTGTGGACCATTGAGTTAACCACGACAGATCCATTGTTGTCTGAATGATACCAACCTTACTTGTGGACCATTGAGTTAACCACGACAGATCCATTGTTGTCTGAATGATACCAACCTTACTTGTGGACCATTGAGTTAACCACGACAGATCCATTGTTGTCTGAATGATACCAACCTTACTTGTGGACCATTGAGTTAACCACGACAGATCCATTGTTGTCTGAATGATACCAACCTTACTTGTGGACCATTGAGTTAACCACGACAGATCCATTGTTGTCTGAATGATACCAACCTTACTTGTGGACCATTGAGTTAACCACGACAGATCCATTGTTGTCTGAATGATACCAACCTTACTTGTGGACCATTGACTTAACCACAACAGATCCATTGTTGTCTGAATGATACCAACCTTACTTGTGGACCATTGAGTTAACCACAACAGATCCATTGTTGTCTGAATGATAGCAACCTTACTTGTGGACCATTGAGTTAACCACGACAGATCCATTGTTGTCTGAATGATACCAACCTTACTTGTGGACCATTGACTTAACCACGACAGATCCATTGTCTGAATGATACCAACCTTACTTGTGGACCATTGACTTAACCACGACAGATCCATTGTTGTCTGAATGATACCAACCTTACTTGTGGACCATTGACTTAACCACAACAGATCCATTGTTGTCTGAATGATACCAACCTTACTTGTGGACCATTGAGTTAACCACAACAGATCCATTGTCTGAATGATACCAACCTTACTTGTGGACCATTGAGTTAACCACAACAGATCCATTGTCTGAATGATACCAACCTTACTTGTGGACCATTGACTTAACCACAACAGATCCATTGTTGCCTTAATGATACCAACCTTACTTGTGGACCATTGACTTAACCACAACAGATCCATTGTTGTCTTAATGATACCAACCTTACTTGTGGACCATTGACTTAACCACGACAGATCCATTGTTGTCTGAATGATACCAACCTTACTTGTGGACCATTGAGTTAACCACAACAGATCCATTGTTGCCTTAATGATACCAACCTTACTTGTGGATCATTGACTTAACCACAACAGATCCATTGTTGTCTGAATGATACCAACCTTACTTGTGGACCATTGACTTAACCACGACAGATCCATTGTTGTCTGAATGATACCAACCTTACTTGTGGACCATTGACTTAACCACAACAGATCCATTGTTGTCTGAATGATAGCAACCTTACTTGTGGACCATTGACTTAACCACGACAGATCCATTGTTGTCTGAATGATACCAACCTTACTTGTGGACCATTGAGTTAACCACAACAGATCCATTGTTGTCTGAATGATACCAACCTTACTTGTGGACCATTGACTTAACCACAACAGATCCATTGTTGTCTGAATGATAGCAACCTTACTTGTGGACCATTGAGTTAACCACAACAGATCCATTGTTGTCTGAATGATACCAACCTTACTTGTGGACCATTGAGTTAACCACGACAGATCCATTGTTGTCTGAATGATACCAACCTTACTTGTGGACCATTGACTTAACCACGACAGATCCATTGTTGTCTGAATGATACCAACCTTACTTGTGGACCATTGAGTTAACCACAACAGATCCATTGTTGTCTGAATGATACCAACCTTACTTGTGGACCATTGACTTAACCACGACAGATCCATTGTCTGAATGATACCAACCTTACTTGTGGACCATTGAGTTAACCACAACAGATCCATTGTCTGAATGATACCAACCTTACTTGTGGACCATTGAGTTAACCACGACAGATCCATTGTTGTCTGAATGATACCAACCTTACTTGTGGACCATTGACTTAACCACAACAGATCCATTGTTGTCTGAATGATACCAACCTTACTTGTGGACCATTGAGTTAACCACAACAGATCCATTGTTGTCTGAATGATACCAACCTTACTTGTGGACCATTGAGTTAACCACAACAGATCCATTGTTGTCTGAATGATACCAACCTTACTTGTGGACCATTGACTTAACCACGACAGATCCATTGTTGTCTGAATGATACCAACCTTACTTGTGGACCATTGAGTTAACCACAACAGATCCATTGTTGCCTTAATGATACCAACCTTACTTGTGGACCATTGACTTAACCACGACAGATCCATTGTTGTCTGAATGATACCAACCTTACTTGTGGACCATTGACTTAACCACAACAGATCCATTGTTGTCTGAATGATACCAACCTTACTTGTGGACCATTGACTTAACCACGACAGATCCATTGTTGTCTGAATGATACCAACCTTACTTGTGGACCATTGAGTTAACCACGACAGATCCATTGTTGTCTGAATGATACCAACCTTACTTGTGGACCATTGACTTAACCACAACAGATCCACTGTTGTCTGAATGATACCAACCTTACTTGTGGACCATTGACTTAACCACAACAGATCCATTGTTGTCTGAATGACACCAACCTTACTTGTGGACCATTGAGTTAACCACAACAGATCCATTGTTGTCTGAATGATACCAACCTTACTTGTGGACCATTGACTTAACCACGACAGATCCATTGTTGTCTGAATGATACCAACCTTACTTGTGGACCATTGAGTTAACCACGACAGATCCATTGTTGTCTGAATGATACCAACCTTACTTGTGGACCATTGACTTAACCACGACAGATCCATTGTTGTCTGAATGATACCAACCTTACTTGTGGACCATTGAGTTAACCACAACAGATCCATTGTCTGAATGATACCAACCTTACTTGTGGACCATTGAGTTAACCACGACAGATCCATTGTTGTCTGAATGATACCAACCTTACTTGTGGACCATTGACTTAACCACGACAGATCCATTGTTGTCTGAATGATACCAACCTTACTTGTGGACCATTGAGTTAACCACGACAGATCCATTGTTGTCTGAATGATACCAACCTTACTTGTGGACCATTGAGTTAACCACGACAGATCCATTGTTGTCTGAATGATACCAAC
Source organism: Littorina saxatilis (assembly GCF_037325665.1). NCBI lineage: Eukaryota > Metazoa > Mollusca > Gastropoda > Littorinimorpha > Littorinidae > Littorina > Littorina saxatilis. The sequence continues at coordinate 536,413 of NC_090247.1, read as the reverse complement.
CTTACTTGTGGACCATTGACTTAACCACGACAGATCCATTGTTGTCTGAATGATACCAACCTTACTTGTGGACCATTGAGTTAACCACGACAGATCCATTGTTGTCTGAATGATACCAACCTTACTTGTGGACCATTGAGTTAACCACGACAGATCCATTGTTGTCTGAATGATACCAACCTTACTTGTGGACCATTGAGTTAACCACAACAGATCCATTGTTGTCTGAATGATAGCAACCTTACTTGTGGACCATTGACTTAACCACAACAGATCCATTGTCTGAATGATACCAACCTTACTTGTGGACCATTGAGTTAACCACGACAGATCCATTGTTGTCTGAATGATAGCAACCTTACTTGTGGACCATTGAGTTAACCACAACAGATCCATTGTTGTCTGAATGATAGCAACCTTACTTGTGGACCATTGACTTAACCACGACAGATCCATTGTCTGAATGATACCAACCTTACTTGTGGACCATTGACTTAACCACAACAGATCCATTGTTGTCTGAATGATAGCAACCTTACTTGTGGACCATTGAGTTAACCACGACAGATCCATTGTTGTCTGAATGATACCAACCTTACTTGTGGACCATTGAGTTAACCACGACAGATCCATTGTTGCCTTAATGATACCAACCTTACTTGTGGACCATTGAGTTAACCACGACAGATCCATTGTTGTCTGAATGATACCAACCTTACTTGTGGACCATTGACTTAACCACGACAGATCCATTGTTGTCTGAATGATACCAACCTTACTTGTGGACCATTGAGTTAACCACGACAGATCCATTGTTGTCTGAATGATACCAACCTTACTTGTGGACCATTGAGTTAACCACAACAGATCCATTGTTGTCTGAATGATACCAACCTTACTTGTGGACCATTGACTTAACCACGACAGATCCATTGTTGTCTGAATGATACCAACCTTACTTGTGGACCATTGACTTAACCACAACAGATCCATTGTTGCCTTAATAAGCGATACGAGTAAGCTTGCACTTCTCCTATAACTGAAACAGGTCATGCGTCGAAAGCCCGACAGCAGTTCATTCAACCCAGAAGTGTATACGGGCTGGATCTTGGTTCCTGGGTTCCGGAAGACCCTCCCCTTTACCTGGCAAATGTATCTTTTATTTCTGGAGATACCCATGGTTCCTGGGTTCCGGAAGACCCTCCCCTTTACCTGGCAAATGTATCTTTTATTTCTGGAGATACCCATGGTTCCTGGGTTCCGGAAGACCCTCCCCTTTACCTGGCAAATGTATCTTTTATTTCTGGAGATACCCATGGTTCCTGGGTTCCGGAAGACCCTCCCCTTTACCTGGCAAATGTATCTTTTATTTCTGGAGATACCCAAACAACTGCCCTTTTCAAATGCCAACCCCTGCCTGGCCAGCCCCTGCACCCTTGCCTCATCAGTTTTGGAAGCCCCTTCCTCTCATACACCAGATCACACCCTGTGTATATACATGTTGTAATGATTTTGTTTTACCCAGCGGAGCGCACGAGGCCGCAGAGGGCCCATGTCCCACCCAGACGCCGGTGTGTGTGTGTCAGCACGTGTACAGCCCTGTGTGCGGCAAGGACGGGGTCACCTACAACAACGACTGTCTCAGGCAGTGCGCGTGAGTTGCTGGATGCTTAGATTGTCATTAAAGACATTAGGGGAAGGGCTCCTAATATGGACCACTTTTTGTTCCATGCTGATAACTGGTTTGTTTTTTTGCGAAGAAGTTTCATTTTCTGTTTGGTAGTCCTTCTTTCTTTGGTTAACCGTTGGGCCTAATTAGAGTAAAATAGCTTTGGTAGACATTCAGCAAAAATTAAATACAGAAATAATCACAAAGCGGCCTTCACGAATCACTGTAAAAAGCCTCTTATACTTCAAAATAACATGATACAACTTAGGGTGCAAGTCAGAGTAATTAAAATATGCTTTAGATTTATCTGTTTCGGGTTGATGAGAGCATTATTTGGAGCACACCAGGAAACTAAAGAAGCTTATCAAGAGTGAAAATAAGGGAAATTATCAACTTCCACGAAAAGAAAACTATTTGTTATATTTTTGTGAAATCTCGAGGGCTAGTTATAGGTTATTTTTTTAGCAAGCTTCTTAATGAATTAATGAAAATAGCCTTTTTAATTTCTTCGATTTGTCGAAGGTGGTCCATATTAGGGGACTTACACATACTTTGAGATTTTGCTATTATTTTTTGTTTGCAGTAAAAAAAAACTCGGGGTCAAAACTGCTAAAATGTAACAAATACGGTCTTAGCTCTCATACATGTATATAGCAAATTTTGTGTGATAAAAGCTTTGGCCGTGGACAGAAACGAGTCCGTTTTAGGCGGCCAATTTAGAGTGAACGCTGCCAAAAGTGAAAAAAGAGAGAAAAAGCCTAACGGTTTTGAGGTTTGTGTTTCTGCAACTGTTTTGACATGTGCAAGTTATCCAGTGAGGGTGAATACAGCGAATGAAATTGTTTTTAGCGCTCTAGCGCCGTTAGTTTGTCAGAACAGGAGGTGGTCCATATTAGGGGCCGGTCCATATTAGGAGCCCTTCCCCTACTTATTTTTTCTCTGAAAAAATCTGAAATGTGGCCAGGTTTTGCACGGGGTCAGTCCATCCCTTCACTTTGTTCGGATATCAACACTCTACACACCGACTGCTTGCTGTCATGAGTGGACATTTATTTCACGAATTAATTTATCAAAACGCCAATGTAGTGGCTTTTACTAAATTAAATTATCAAACAGTTGACACTGTGAACAGAGAGCGCACAGGCTGTTCATTTTTAGTAAATGACCAAGTGGAGGGATGGCCTTATCCCATGCAAAAGGTAAGTGACCAAGTGGAGGGACGGCCTTCTCCCATGCAAAAAAAGCCTGGCTGGATCTGAGACGGTGATCCGGACTGTAGGACGTGAAGGAGTGTAACACGACATTTTTACTCCACGAACAATTTACTCCGGAGTAAGAATTTCGTAAGAACTCCGAGTACACCTTTCGTACGAGAAAAGAACTCCACAAGGCACGAAAACATGACTCCCTCCACGAAATCTCGAACGCAAAAATGGGATGCGGGCGAAGGGATAATGCCAATATGTGATCTCGCGCAAACAAATGTCGCGCTACCCTCCCTCCACCCCTTCCACCACCAAGACTAACATGGGACAGGGGAGTAAAAGTTGCGTACAGCTGGCGTGGGCAGTAAATTGCTCGTGTTAGGGTGGAATAATGTATTCGTTATTTATTCGTCAGGGGAGTAACATTTTCGGCCGAAATGTTGGAAGTAATTTTTTCGTGTTATGGGGGAGTAGTTGTTTTCGTAAAGGGAGTAACATTTTCGTACGAAATATTTACTCCGGAGTAAAAAAATCTCGTGGGAGTAACTTTCTCGTGTTACACCGGGCCTTTAAGCTGGCGGATAAGCGTCAATAATTTGTCTAGTGCTATGTGTTTGCGGAGAAACCATGCAGATTCCTTTCCGTATCATTTTGTTGGTTCAGAGGGCATACCTTTTGTCTTGTTCTTTCTTCTCAGTTATTTGAAAATTCTGTTTGTCGCCGAAAGGCTGTGACTGCCACTGGGAGCTGAGATCCCAGCTGACAGTAGGCTAGGAAAGCGGATGCCCCGTTCACCCCCCAAAAAGAAATAGTTCATACACTTGTCACATTCGTGTGTAGACATGTTTGGTTAAACCGGATTCAAAAAATAAGTGCAGTTAATATCTTTATAATTATATAGTCTTTTTTATAATCTAATATCATTTGTACTCGTGAACTGAAAAAGGAAACCAACTTGCATCGGTGTCGAATGGCATTAACTGGTGAAGAGTCGATACACAATAATCACCAGACCAACCATCGTACGCGTTTCTTAAGCTGTATGTTCAATTTGTAATGTGTGTGCACGTGTTGTGACAGAAACGTGGACCTGGACCACGAGGGTCAGTGTCACGAGGTGTGCCTGTGTCCACGTCACTACGCCCCTGTGTGCGGTCAGGACGGTCAGACCTACAGCAACACCTGTGAGATGAGCTGCAGGTAAGACAACCGTTAGAACATGTGGTCAAAAAGTTAATTCAACACTAATCTTCTGAACTTGCTTTTTATAACGAGTTTTTAACACAGTGTGATAAAGTACAATGTAGAAACAACACAAAGCACAAGGTAAACTTTTTTGTTCATTTAAACACTAGCGTTTACTATGGAGTTCTGTACGACGTCACACTGTTCAAGACTGATGACAGAAAGGCTGTTCTATAGCGGAACACATCACACTGCGTTCAAGACTGGTGACAGAAAGGCTGTTCTATAGCAGAACACGTCACACTGTTCAAGACTGGTGACAGAAAGGCTGTTCTATAGCGGAACACGTCACACTGCGTTCAAGACTGGTGACAGAAAGGCTGTTCTATAGCAGAACACGTCACACTGCGTTCAAGACTGGTGACAGAAAGACAGTTCAATAGCGGAACACGTCACACTGTTCAAGACTGGTGACAGAAAGGCTGTTCTATAGCGGAACACGTCACACTGTGTTCAAGACTGGTGACAGAAAGGCTGTTCTATAGCGGAACACGTCACACTGTGTTCTAGACTGGTGACAGAAAGGCTGTTCTATAGCGGAACACGTCACACTGTGTTCTAGACTGGTGACAGAAAGGCTGTTCTATAGCGGAACACGTCACACTGTGTTCAAGATTGGTGACAGAAAGGCTGTTCTATAGCGGAACACGTCACACTGTGTTCTAGACTGGTGACAGAAAGGCTGTTCTATAGCGGAACACGTCACACCGTGTTCAAGACTGGTGACAGAAAGGCTGTTCTATAGCGGAACACGTCACACTGTGTTCTAGACTGGTGACAGAAAGGCTGTTCTATAGCGGAACACGTCACACTGTGTTCTAGACTGGTGACAGAAAGGCTGTTCTATAGCGGAACACGTCACACTGTGTTCAAGACTGGTGACAGAAAGGCTGTTCTATAGCGGAACACGTCACACTGTGTTCAAGACTGGTGACAGAAAGGCTGTTCTATAGCGGAACACGTCACACTGTGTTCTAGACTGGTGACAGAAAGGCTGTTCTATAGCGGAACACGTCACACTGTGTTCTAGACTGGTGACAGAAAGGCTGTTCTATAGCGGAACACGTCACACTGTGTTCTAGACTGGTGACAGAAAGGCTGTTCTATAGCGGAACACGTCACACCGTGTTCTAGACTGGTGACAGAAAGGCTGTTCTATAGCGGAACACGTCACACTGTGTTCAAGACTGGTGACAGAAAGGCTGTTCTATAGCGGAACACGTCACACTGTGTTCTAGACTGGTGACAGAAGACTTCGCAAAGCAAAGTTCGGGCTCAATAAGGACGTATACTTAACATGAACGAATGATATAAAGTAGATATTCACCATTGTCTAAAAGTGGTGTGAATGATACAGAATATTCTGCCAGACTGCAACCAATGCACTCTGTTTAAAATATTTATCAGTTCGGTGTGTGTATTTTTGAAGAGGCGTCGAGAGGGCCCATGATGGTCCCTGCGAGGTAGAACCTCCAGGCTGCGTGTGTCAGTCCATCTACCTACCTGTGTGTGGCCATGACAACCAGACATACCCCAACCTGTGTGAGATGAACTGCAGGTAAGGTGTTGCACTGGTTAATGTGTTAGTCTTAATTGGTGTCTGTTTGGTTGTGTGTCTCGTTGGTTTTTTAGTCTCAAAGTAAGTGTGTGTGCGTATGTGTGTGTGTGTGTGTGCGTATGTGTGTGTGTGTGTGTGTGTGTGTGTGTGTGTGTGTGTGTGTGTGACGGTGTGTGTGTGTGTGTGTGTGTGTGTTACTCTTTTGGCGATAAATATCAGTGTTTTCCCTCTTTAGGGCGAGGGCTGGTCCTATACAAATTGTCATTGTCTGTCTCTCTCTCCCTCACTCTCTCTCTCTCTTTCTCTCTCTCACTCTCTCACTCTCTCTCTCTTTCTCTCTCTCTCTCTCACTCTCTCACTCTCTCACTCTCTCTTTCTCTCACTCTCTCTCTCTCTCATTCTCTCACTCTCTCACTCTCTCTTTCTCTCATTCTCTCTCTCTCTCTCTCACTCTCTCTCTCCTCTCTCTCTCTCTTCTCTCTCTCTTTCTCTCTCACGCTCTCTCACTCTCTCACTCTCTCTCTCTCTCACTCTCTCTCTCTCTCACTCTCTCACTCTCTCTTTTTCTCTCTCTTTCTCTCTTTCTCTTTCACGCTCTCTCACTCTCTCTCTCTCTCTCTCTCTCTCTCTCTCTCTCTCTCTCTCTCTCTCTCTCTCTCTCTCTCTCTCTCTCAGTCCATCTACCTTCAGTAAGTTGAACTGATAAAGACACTACTTGCAGAGCTCAAAGCGTTGAACTGATAAAGACACTACTTGCAGAGCTCAAAGCGTTGTACTGTTCAGTTCCATCATTTTGTCTGATCATGTGTATTACTATATTTCAGAAACGTGACAAAGGCCCATGACGGCGTATGTTCCACGTCGCAAGACTTTTGTGTGTGCCCACGTATCTACCTGCCTGTGTGTGGACAGGACGGCCACACGTACGACAACCAGTGTGACATGGAGTGCAGGTACCAACACAACATCTTGGACAAGCCAGCTTTTGCACATATTGGCGGGCCTGCTCTCGCAGCAGAGAAAGAGGAAATGATTAGACTTAGCGTGCTTACTGAAATTAAAGACTGCTTTTATAATTGAGTTTTCCTATAGATTCATACCTACAGCTATCGAAACTTTCTTTGTGGCACATCTTGTGTCCGAATTTTTCTCTCTGTATTTCACACTCAATCTGACATGGTCCTTGCATGTCATTTTGTTTTTGTTTTGTAAGTACTTTTGGATCAGTTTTGTTTTAAATTCAACTTTTACGAGGTCCCCTTTTGACCAGATTCTCCTTCCTAGCTGACAGGGGAACAAGAAAAGCAACCGAGAAGTAAAGTTAAAGGTACCTTCCTTCTATTGTAAATCATGTAAACCATCATGTAAACCATCATGTAAACCATCATGTAAACCACCATGTAAACCACCATGTAAACCATCATGTAAACCATCATGTAAACCATCATGTAAACCACCATGTAAACCACCATGTAAACCATCATGTAAACCATCATGTAAACCATCATGTAAACCATCATGTAAACCATCATGTAAACCATCATGTAAACCACCATGTAAACCATCATGTAAACCACCATGTAAACCATCATGTAAACCATCATGTAAACCACCATGTAAACCATCATGTAAACCACCATGTAAACCATCATGTAAACCATCATGTAAACCATCATGTAAACCATCATGTAAACCATCATGTAAACCATCATGTAAACCACCATGTAAACCATCATGTAAACCATCATGTAAACCATCATGTAAACCATCATGTAAACCACCATGTAAACCATCATGTAACCATCATGTAAACCATCATGTAAACCACCATGTAAACCATCATGTAAACCATCATGTAAACCAACACAGATGTGTCCAGGCGTGTACGTGGGACAAGAACACCCCTCCACTTGGACACGTACCAAGTTCCTACAGCATGCTTGCTTCCTGAGCACTGTATGCTTTTTTTGCAGACTTTATTTTGCAAATAACCATTGGTGTCTATAACGGAATCAATTCCGTTTTGTACTTGTGGCTCAACTTTGCACAGAAAACATAGGTGTCTGTAACGGAATCAATTCCGTTTTGTACTTGTGGCTCAACTTTGCACAGAAAACATAGGTGTCTGTAACGGAATCAATTCCGTTTTGTACTTGTGGCTCAACCTTGCACAGAAAACATAGGTGTCTGTAACGGAATCAATTCCGTTTTGTACTTGTGGCTCAACCTTGCACAGAAAACATAGGTGTCTGTAACGGAATCAATTCCGTTTTGTACTTGTGGCTCAACCTTGCACAGAAAACATAGGTGTCTGTAACGGAATCAATTCCGTTTTGTACTTGTGGCTCAACCTTGCACAGAAAACATAGGTGTCTGTAACGGAATCAATTCCGTTTTGTACTTGTGGCTCAACCTTGCACAGAAAACATAGGTGTCTGTAACGGAATCAATTCCGTTTTGTACTTGTGGCTCAACCTTGCACAGAAAACATAGGTGTCTGTAACGGAATCAATTCCGTTTTGTACTTGTGGCTCAACTTTGCACAGAAAACAGGCAGGCTGTAGATTTTTGGTGTATGTTCAATTTGAAGGATCGATGTTCCTGTCGCAGACAGAAGCCTGGACGAATATTATGAGAAGGTCTGCACCATCAGTAGTGGAGATCTCTAACACCTCACTCCCCCACGACCAACAGATGGTTATGGGACTACCTCTACCTTGACCTGCACGATACGAGTGTTACCTTTAATGCTACAGTAGCTTTGCCGAGCGCTTGTTTGATAGTGATAGTTGCTGCTGTGACATTGCAGGGACGTGCCACTTGCCCATGAAGGAGAATGTGGGTCAGCGCCCACGGTGTGCCCGTGCCAGCATATCTACCGCCCTGTGTGTGGTGCTGACAACGAGACTTACGACAACGAGTGTCTCCTCAACTGCCAGTGAGTTTGTTGATTTCTTCTCTCTCGCTCTTTCTCTCTCTCTCTCTCTCTCTCTCTCTCTCTCTCTCTCTCTCTCCCTCTCTCTTTCTCTTCAGTTTCTTTTGTTTACGCTTGTAAATTGCAAATGGTCGAAAAATAGGTCACTAAATTCATACACCTCCTTCCTCTTCAAGGTAGTAATGCCAATTAACCGGCCCCCGTAGCGCAGTGGTTAGCGCATCGGGCTGGGGGCCGGGAGGTCGTGGGTTCGAATCCCATCAGGGTCATGTGGGTTTTTTGGGCTACGGTCGGCTCCTTCCGAGAGTGGAAGTGCTATGGTTCCTATAGGAAGGCTGGGATCACACAGCCGAGTGTCATTCACTTAACGAATGCGACTTTGAGGGTGCTCAGGTCATGTATACCTGACAACACCGCAGGTGCGGCAGTTCTCGGGCCTGGTTGATGCCAGGATATATTATGACAGTAAGCGTAGAGTCCCTGTCACGTAGTCTCAAACCAAAAATTGGAAATCCAAAGCATCATCATTATAATCATCCTCATCTAATTATTCATCCAAAATATAAAATTGTCCTTGCTCTTGTGGCCCTTTATGCCCGGAGCTCTCATGGTGACCTTGGTCTCAGTGTTCCTGTTCGATCCTTCTCTGAATAGTAGTTCTGCTGTCAGTCTTCAACGTGTAACGTTCAGGGGGGTCGACGGAGGGACGTGGTGGCGGTCTGCTCTCTGGAGGGGACGCTCACTCAGTCTGGCTCCTCGACTTAAAAGTCAATGTCGTTTGTAAGGGGCATAGTAGGTAGTGGGCTGCGTCCGTTAGCTCGGGACAGACCCACTACTGAACACCGTCGAAGTGACTCAGCAGAAGTGCAGTGTCATCTTCCGAGGGTAGCCTACCGCAGCGACCCGACATCCCCCCCCTGGAGCGTCTGTAAAATCGACAAGTCTGGCAGCGGAACGAAATTCAGAGGTGGTTGGAGCAGCGAGTGCAGGGACGGGGCGGTGTGAGAGCACAACGGGACAAGGAACAGGTGTAAAGACGGAAAAAAAAGAAAGAAAAAAAAGTAATGCCAATTAAATCATCTCCTGAAAAGAAGTATTCATCCCGTCTCCTAGTTCCTGCCAACTTTGTTCAAAAAGTGCGTTCGAAATGTAAAGAAAATCTTCTTGAATTAAGCATGTTTGTTTGGAAAATCTGCTGTTACTGATCCAACAAAGCGTGGTCCAATCACGCTGTATCAACAGTACCCGTACACCATTGTATAAATCATCGAAAAAGCGTACTTACCTCAACGCCATCACAAAAAAACCGATTTGTAAAATAACTACATAGTACTACAATTTTTTTTTTTTTTAACACGTTTTTATTTCTTTTTGGTACACGACATCAACATCACACAGCAACATCAAATAACATCAACCATACAAAACTATGCTTCTCCAACAAAGACAAAGAAATAGTACTACAATTTCAGTGTACTTCGTAAAACCATTCAATGATTTTATGTCCATCGCTTCTCAAGCTTGCATCCACCTTGATAGTTTTATCTTCATGTGTATTGCAGGAAGGTGGAGAAAGCTGACGACGGCGAGTGTCAAGGTGTTCCCCAGGTGTGTGTCTGTCAGTCCATGTACCTGCCTGTGTGTGGTACTGATGGCAGGACCTACTCCAACCTCTGTCAAATGCAGTGCCAGTAAGCCTACTTCTTTATGGCATATACACAATATTTGATGACTAGATTCTGTCCTGTATATCTGGAAAGACATCCCACACCTGTTCCAGTATACAGGAGTGTGTGTCTGTGTGCATGGAATGCTTCTGTGCTTGCATGCCTGTTGTCTTGCATGCCTGTTGTCTTGCATGCCTGTTCTGAAGGGAATAATTTGCTTGACAGCGGGGCCAGTTTGGCTCACGAAGGCGAGTGTTCCCCATCAGAGCCCGTGTGTCCGTGCCCAATGATCTACCTGCCCGTGTGTGGGGTCAACGGCGAAACATACTCCAATGAATGCCATCTTAACTGCAGGTAGGTAGACAGAGCTGGATCGGGGGAGGGGGGGGGGGGGTCCTGGGTTGCTGGGCAAACAGATCTACCTTTATTTTCGAGGAGAGACCCAAAACATTCCTTTCAAAATTAATGCTAAATGTAATTCACCAGACCCCGGGCCTGACTAGTAACTGTACCCTTGCCTCATTTCGGAAGCCTCTCCCACTCATTCACTAGGTCCAGCCAGTGTGTGTTGAAATTATGTACTGTAACATTTGTTGAAATAATACGCTGTAGGATTTGGCCTAATTGTTTGTTGTAACCATCTATTCTAATTGTATTCCATACATAAGTATGCTGATCCATACATTTCCCCAAATCTTGTTGATGATGCTTATTGTTCATTTAAGACTTGATTTGGGTTGGTTGTTTGTTGCATGTGCATACTGTAATCTGCATTTAGCGTGTGGGGGAACATTGTGTTATTGTTGTTGTGCATACTGTAATCTGCATTTAGCGTGTGGAAGAACATTGTGTTATTGTTGTTGTGCATACTGTAATCTGCATTTAGCGTGTGGGGGAACATTGTGTTATTGTTGTTGTGCATACTGTAATCTGCATTTAGCGTGTGGGGGAACATTGTGTTATTGTTGTTGTGCATACTGTAATCTGCATTTAGCGTGTGGAAGAACATTGTGTTATTGTTGTTGTGCATACTGTAATCTGCATTTAGCGTGTGGAAGAACATTGTGTTATTGTTGTTGTGCATACTGTAATCTGCATTTAGCGTGTGGAAGAACATTGTGTTATTGTTGTTGTGCATACTGTAATCTGCATTTAGCGTGTGGAAGAACATTGTGTTATTGTTGTTGTGCATACTGTAATCTGCATTTAGCGTGTGGGGGAACATTGTGTTATTGTTGTTGTGCATACTGTAATCTGCATTTAGCGTGTGGGGGAACATTGTGTTATTGTTGTTGTGCATACTGTAATCTGCATTTAGCGTGTGGGGGAACATTGTGTTATTGTTGTTGTGGCCGCCACTGTGGTTATTGTGTTTTGGTAGTTGATATCATGTTCAATTGTTCAGTGGTGTGAAAAAAGCATTCAACGGAGAATGTCCACAAGAGCCTGTGGGATGTGTATGTCAGTCCATCTACCTTCCTGTGTGTGGCCATGACAACCAAACATATCCTAACGAGTGCGAGATGAACTGCAGGTAACGTGACTCTTGTTTGTGATGAGAGAGAGAGAGAGAGAGAGAGAGAGAGAGAGAGAGAGAGAGAGAGAGAGAGAGAGAGAGAGAGAGAGAGAGAGAGAGAGAGAGAGAGAGAAAGAAATAGAGAGAAAGAAATATAGAGAGAGACAGACACAGAGAGAGAGAGAGAGACAGACAGAGAGAGAGAGAAAGAGAGAGAGAGAGAGTCACAGAGAGAGAGAGAGATGGTGCACCGAGAGAGACAGAGAGAGAGAACACCAAGAGAGAGAGGGAACGAACGAACGAACGAACGAACGAACGAACGAACTTTATTACTCAAGGATGGAGATTTTAGGCTCACGCCTAGTCTTACAATCTGTCCCTGCTAAACTAAGACATAAAGATAAAGACAATAAAAGGACACTTGTCAATCGCAATCATACAGTATTACTAATTACAACATTACCTATACGACTACATAATGCATAATAGAACATTGAAATGTACATGTATGTCAAGATAATACAAAGGAAAAGAAAATTCGACTCGCACACACACGCGCGCCGCATGCCTGCAATCACGTTCGCACTCAATACAACACACATACACACACACACACACACACACACACACACACACACACACACACACACACATACATACATACACACACACACACACGCACACGCACATACACACACACACACACACACACACACATACACATATGCGCACACACACATACACACACGCACACACACATACACACACACACACACACACACACACACACACACACACACACGGACACACACACACAACAACAACTTCTTCATCATCATCATCATCATCATCATCGTCGACATCATTATCATCATCAACAAAATATATAGAGGTTAGTGATAGCAATGCAGACAGACAGAGAGAGAGAAAGAGAGACAGAGAGAGAGAGAGAGAGAGAGGGTGCACCGAGAGAGAGAGAGCACCAAGAGAGAGAGAGAGAGAGACAGACAGAGACAGAGACAGAGATAAAGAGAGAGACAGAGAGAGAGAGAGATGTGGATGTTTTTTTTTGTTTTTTTACATTTAGTCAAGTTTTGACTAAATGTTTTAACATAGAGGGGGAATCGAGACGAGGGTCGTGGTGTATGTGTCTGTGTGTCCGTGTCTGTGTCTGTGTGTGTGTGCGTGTGTGTGTGTCTGTGTCTGTGTGTCTGTGCGTGTGTGGGTAGAGCGATTCAGACCAAACTACTGGACCGATCTTTATGAAATTTTACATGAGAGTTCCTGGGAATGATATCCCCGGACGTTTTTTTTATTTTTTTCGATAAATACCTTTGATGACGTCATATCCGGCTTTTTGTAAAAGTTGAGGCGGCACTGTCACACCCTCATTTTTCAATCAAATTGATTGAAATTTTGGCCAAGCAATCTTCGACAAAGGCCGGACTTCGGTATTGCATTTCAGCTTGGTGGCTTAAAAATTAATTGATGACTTTGGTCATTAAAAATCTGAAAATTGTAAAAAACATATTTTTTTTATAAAACGATCCAAATTTACGTTCATCTTATTCTTCATCATTTTCTGATTCCAAAAACATATAAATATGTTATATTTGGATTAAAAACAAGCTCTGAAAATTAAAAATATAAAAATTATGATCAAAATTAAATTTTCGAAATCAATTTAAAAACACTTTCATCTTATTCCTTGTCCATTCCTGATTCCAAAAACATATAGATATGATATGTTTGGATTAAAAACACGCTCAGAAAGTTAAAACGAAGAGAGGTACAGAAAAGCGTGCTATCCTTCTCAGCGCAACTACTACCCCGCTCTTCTTGTCAATTTCACTGCCTTTGCCACGAGCGGTGGACTGACGATGCTACGAGTATACGGTCTTGCTGAAAAATTGCATTGCGTTCAGTTTCATTCTGTGAGTTCGACAGCTTGACTAAATGTTGTATTTTCGCCTTACGCGACTTGTTTGATGTGGCTATGCCTGAGCGACTTGTTTGATTTGGCTATGCCTGAGCGACTTGTTTTGGCTATGCCTGAGCGACTTGTTTTGGCTATGCCTGAGCGACTTGTTTGATGTGGCTATGCCTGAGCGACTTGTTTTGGCTATGCCTGAGCGACTTGTTTTGGCTATGCCTGAGCGACTTGTTTTGGCTATGCCTGAGCGACTTGTTTTGGCTATGCCTGAGCGATGTGGCTATGCCTGAGCGATGTGGCTATGCCTGAGCGATGTGGCTATGCCTGAGCGACTTGTTTTGGCTATGCCTGAGCGACTTGTTTGTTTTGGCTATGCCTGAGCGATGGCAGTTTGTTTTCTTCCTCAGTTCACAAGGCAATCTCCGTGTTTAACATGATTGATATTTACCTCTATCACTGTAAAATGAAGAAAACTCGATCAGTTAAAGAGTGGAGTTTTCCCTGTGTGTACCTTACACTTACAGCTGTTTGCCACATAGGATTAACACAATTGTGTGTACCTTACAGTTACAGCTGTTTGCCACATAGGATTAACACAATTGTGTGTACCTTACACTTACAGCTGTTTGCCACATAGGATTAACACAATTGTGTGTACCTTACACTTACAGCTGTTTGCCACATAGGATTAACACAATTGTGTGTACCTTACACTTACAGCTGTTTGCCACATAGGATTAACACAATTGTGTGTACCTTACACTTACAGCTGTTTGCCACATAGGATTAACAGAATTGTGTGTACCTTACAGTTACAGCTGTTTGCCACATAGGATTAACAGAATTGTGTGTACCTTACAGTTACAGCTGTTTGCCACATAGGATTAACACAATTGTGTGTACCTTACAGTTACAGCTGTTTGCCACATAGGATTAACACAATTGTGTGTACCTTACAGTTACAGCTGTTTGCCACATAGGATTAACAGAATTGTGTGTACCTTACAGTTACAGCTGTTTGCCACATAGGATTAACAGAATTGTGTGTACCTTACACTTACAGCTGTTTGCCACATAGGATTAACAGAATTGTGTGTACCTTACAGTTACAGCTGTTTGCCACATAGGATTAACAGAATTGTGTGTACCTTACAGTTACAGCTGTTTGCCACATAGGATTAACAGAATTGTGTGTACCTTACACTTACAGCTGTTTGCCACATAGGATTAACACAATTGTGTGTACCTTACACTTACAGCTGTTTGCCACATAGGATTAACACAATTGTGTGTACCTTACAGTTACAGCTGTTTGCCACATAGGATTAACAGAATTGTGTGTACCTTACACTTACAGCTGTTTGCCACATAGGATTAACACAATTGTGTGTCCCTTACACTTACAGCTGTTTGCCACATAGGATTAACACAATTGTGTGTACCTTACACTTACAGCTGTTTGCCACATAGGATTAACAGAATTGTGTGTACCTTACAGTTACAGCTGTTTGCCACATAGGATTAACACAATTGTGTGTACCTTACAGTTACAGCTGTTTGCCACATAGGATTAACACAATTGTGTGTACCTTACAGTTACAGCTGTTTGCCACATAGGATTAACACAATTGTGTGTACCTTACAGTTACAGCTGTTTGCCACATAGGATTAACAGAATTTGTGTGTACCTTACAGTTACAGCTGTTTGCCACATAGGATTAACAGAATTGTGTGTCCCTTACAGTTACAGCTGTTTGCCACATAGGATTAACACAATTGTGTGTCCCTTACAGTTACAGCTGTTTGCCACATAGGATTAACACAATTGTGTGTACCTTACACTTACAGCTGTTTGCCACATAGGATTAACACAATTGTGTGTACCTTACACTTACAGCTGTTTGCCACATAGGATTAACACAATTGTGTGTACCTTACAGTTACAGCTGTTTGCCACATAGGATTAACACAATTGTGTGTACCTTACAGTTACAGCTGTTTGCCACATAGGATTAACACAATTGTGTGTACCTTACAGTTACAGCTGTTTGCCACATAGGATTAACAGAATTGTGTGTACCTTACACTTACAGCTGTTTGCCACATAGGATTAACACAATTGTGTGTACCTTACAGTTACAGCTGTTTGCCACATAGGATTAACACAATTGTGTGTACCTTACAGTTACAGCTGTTTGCCACATAGGATTAACACAATTGTGTGTATCTGGGTTCTCTGTCTTAGAAACGTGACCAAAACCCATGACGGGGAGTGTTCGGAAAGACAAGACGTGTGCTTGTGTCCACGGATGTATTCACCTGTGTGCGGACAGGACGGACACACCTACGGCAACCTGTGCGAGTTGCAGTGCAGGTCAGTTCATTCACACAAAAGCACTGGGCTTGATCAAGGAATGACGGGCGCAGTGGTGTAGTAGATAAGACATCGACCTCCTAATTGGAAGGTCGTGAGTTCAAATCCCGGCCACGGCCGCCTGATGGGTTAAGGGTTATGCTTGAGATAAGTAAGTAAATTTGATTTTATGTTATTTTATTTTATTTTATTAACATTTCCTGCATGCTTAAGGCGTGGATGGGGTGTGGATATTTATTCAAGATCTGTTGTGTGACAGGAACTACCTGCATCAGGTCAGTTGTGTACCAAGATTAATAACGGGCGCTCGTCTCACGGCGTGTCAGTAAATGTAAACATGCCTTTTGCACAATAAGCCCTCCAAAACAGAGCGTCTATATTCGAAGAACAGTCAAACAAGACAGATGTGGCTGGTTTTTGGACGGAAGAATAAATAAAGAATAAGAAATTTGAGAGACATACCATGGCAGGGAGCAGGAACATGTAAACACACGCTAGTGTAAGCTATGCATTATACTTGGGTCCATGCAGTAGCCCATCTCAGAATTTACTTATGATGAAGCCAGTAATTCTTTTTTATTTTTATTAGACAAGTGCAACTTGCCCATGAAGGAGAATGTGGGTCAGCGCCCACGGTGTGCCCGTGCCAGCATATCTACCGCCCTGTGTGTGGTGCTGACAACGAGACTTACGACAACGAGTGTCTCCTCAACTGTCAGTGAGTAATGCTTGTCTTTCTGTTACTCTTCTGTCGTGTCTGCTGTCGTGTCTGCTGTCGTGTCTACTGTTGTGTCTACTGTCGTGTCTACTGTCGTGTCTACTGTCGTGTGTCTACTGTCGTGTCTACTGTCGTGTGTCTACTGTCGTGTGTCTACTGTCGTGTCTACTGTCGTGTCTACTGTCGTGTCTACTGTCGTGTCTACTGTCGTGTCTACTGTCGTACAAAATGTAATTTTATATTGCTCTGTATGTTACAGCAAGACATATGATAATGAGCGTATCATTTGAGCATTGCTCATTATGCTAAGCGCTATAATTCTAAACAAGTCGCGTAAGGCGAAAATACAACATTTAGTCAAGTAGCTGTCAAACTCACAGAATGAAACTGAACGCAATGCAACGCAGCAAGACCGTATACTCGTAGCATCGTCAGTCCACCGCTCATGGCAAAGGCAGTGAAATTTACAAGAAGAGCGGGGTAGTAGTTGCGCTGAGAAGGATCACACGCTTTTCTGTACCTCTCTTCGTTTTAACTTTCTGAGCGTGTTTTCAATCCAAACATATCATATCTATATGTTTTTGGAATCAGGAACCGACAAGGAATAAGATGAAAGTGTTTTTAAATTGATTTGGAAAATTTAATTTTGATGATAATTTTTATATTTTTAATTTTCAGAGCTTGTTTTTAATCCAAATATAACATATTTATATGTTTTTGGAATCAGAAAATGATGGAGAATAAGATGAACGTAAATTTGGATCGTTTTATAAAAAATTTTTTTTTTTACAATTTTCAGATTTTTAATGACCAAAGTCATCAATTAATTTTTAAGCCACCAAGCTGAAATGCAATACCGAAGTCCGGGCTTCGTCGGAGATTACTTGACCAAAATTTCAACTAATTTGGTTGAAAAATGAGAGCGTGACAGTGCCGCCTCAACTTTCACGAAAAGCCGGATATGACGTCATCAAAGACATTTATCAAAAAAATGAAAAAAACGTCTGAGGATATCATACCCAGGAACTCTCATGTCAAATTTCATAAAGATCGGTCCAGTAGTTTAGTCTGAATCGCTCTACACACACACACAAAGACAGACAGACAGACAGACACACACACACACATACACCACGACCCTCATCTCGATTCCCCCCTCTACGTTAAAACATTTAGTCAAAACTTGACTAAATGTAAAAAAAGAGCTACGAAGCCTGATTATTAAAACGACTCTGGTATATTCAGCCAATATGTATCATTTGATTTTCTCCGCGAGCTCTTTGTCTTGCTCCACTGGAGTGTAGTCTACATGGAGTGTAGTCTACATGGAGTGTAGTCTACATGGAGTGTAGTCTACATGGAGTGTAGTCTACATGGGGTGTAGTCTACATGGAGTGTAGTCTACATGGAGTGTAGTCTACATGGAGTGTAGTCTACATGGAGTGTAGTCTACATGTTATTGTTCGTCGAAGGGTTCGCCAAGATAAAAGACAATGTTTCTATTGTTCGTAACCCAGCAATCCTTTTGGAATTATCCGAGCAATAGAGCATTGTTCGATGAATATTTGATTGACAGGAAGGTGGAGAAAGCTCACGACGGCGAGTGTCAAGGTGTACCCCAGGTGTGCGTCTGTCAGTCCATCTACCTGCCTGTGTGTGGTTCTGACGGCAGGACCTACTCCAACATGTGCGAGCTCCAATGCCAGTGAGTCTGACAGAAATAACTTCGCTGTTTGTGTGTGTGTGTGTGTGTGTGTGTGTGTGTGTGTGTGTGTGTGTGTGTGTGTGTGTTGGGCATATCTGGTATATTGTTGTCAAAGCGGACGCAAACATAAGACATGATAGTCCTATGCCTTAGCTGTCTCAACGTGCACACACGAGATTAAACCGGAAAGAACTAGCACGTTCAGTGGCCAAGTCAGTTGTACTTATTAACTAACCGGGCGTGGTCGAGTAGATGCATTGGTAAGGGTTATGCTTCAATATTGATTGATCAAATCAACACGTTCAACACTGCTTGCAACTTGAAATATTACAACAACTTGTCTGATGTGCATTATACCGTGAACTGTTTTTTCAAGCGTTGAAGTGCCTTGTCTTCCTTTTTTCGATGAATCATCTGTTTCTTCTTCTTCTTCTTCGTTCTTTGGCTGAAGCTCCCACGTGCACTCATGATGTTGCACAAGTTGGTTTTACGTGTATGATCGTTTTTACCCCGCCATTCAGGCAGTCATACGCCGCTTTCGGGGGAATCTGTTTTAAATGTGTACCATTGATTAGTCTGTGTTCTATATCGCGTTGTGATGATCCAGCGGTGTCACCTTGGCACGCGAAGGGGAATGTGACAGTGAACCTCCAGGCTGCGTGTGTCAGTCCATCTACCTACCTGTGTGTGGCCATGACAACCAGACCTACCCTAACCAGTGTGAAATGGACTGCAGGTAGTGTGATCACAGCTCTTCTCAATTTGTATTTTTGAGTTATGAAATCCTTATACTGTATTTTTATTTTTATTTTTTCATCGGAACGAGCTGATGTATCTATGTTAAAACAGTTTTCATTTCTTTCTTTTTCTTGTATTTTTGTTTTGTTTTTCATGTAACCCCATGGGGTTTCTTGAATAAATTCTTTGCCTTGCCTTGCCTCTTCACTGTCTTATTTGTCTTGTTTCTTGAGGCTGTTGTTTTTCCATTTCCTATCCTGCTTTCGTTCAGGACTACCTACCATAATTTTGTCTTTTCTGATATTTTAATTATAGTGAAAATTAAGATAGGCTGAGTGACAGAGGCAGAGAAGTCGTTCTCATCGCTGATAAAACCAGGAATACCATTATCAATATCAGACGGTGTGTGTTTGTAACTTCAAGTACCCCGGCTAAGGAAACACATAATCTTTTAAAAGGAAACTTATGTGGATGAAATATCAATAAAAAAATACACTGTAAATTTTTCTCTTCCATATGGAGAATGTCCTCAATTCTTGGAAGCTATTCGTATTTGAAAAATCGTTTATTCATATTGTTTGTCTTCAGGGGCGCGCAGAAGGCCCATGACGGAGTGTGTGGAGAGAGGCCCAGTGTGTGCATCTGTCAGCCCAGCTACTTGCCTGTGTGTGGCATGGATGGTCACACATACTCCAACCTCTGCGAAATGGACTGCAGGTCAGTACTCTCTGCCTGTCTGTCTGTCTGTCTGTCTGTCTGTCTGTCTGACTGTCTCTGCCTGTCTATCTGTCACACCCTATCTATCCGTCAGTCTGTCTGTCTCTGCCTGTCTATCTGTCACACCCTATCTATCCGTCAGTCTGTCTGTCTCTGCCTGTCTATCTGTCACACCCTATCTATCCGTCAGTCTGTCTGTCTCTGCCTGTCTATCTGTCACACCCTATCTATCCGTCAGTCTGTCTGTCTCTGTCAGTCTATCTGTCACACCCTATCTATCCGTCAGTCTGTCTGTCTCTGCCTGTCTATCTGTCACACCCTATCTATCCGTCAGTCTGTCTGTCTCTGTCAGTCTATCTGTCACACCCTATCTATCCGTCAGTCTGTCTGTCTCTGCCTGTCTATCTGTCGCACCCTATCTATCCGTCAGTCTGTCTGTCTCTGCCTGTCTATCTGTCACACCCTATCTATCCGTCAGTCTGTCTGTCTCTGCCTGTCTATCTGTCACACCCTATCTATCCGTCAGTCTGTCTGTCTCTGTCAGTCTATCTGTCACACCCTATCTATCCGTCAGTCTGTCTGTCTCTGCCTGTCTATCTGTCACACCCTATCTATCCGTCAGTCTGTCTGTCTCTGCCTGTTGTCCGTCTGTCTGTCTCTGCCTGTGTGTCTGTGTGTGTGTCTGTGTGTCTGTCTGTCTCTCTGTCTCTGTCTGTCTGTCTCTGTCTGTCTGTCTGTCTGTCTGTCTGTCTGTCTCTCTCTCTCTCTCTCTCTCTCTCTCTCTCTCTCTCTCTCTGTCAGCCAAGCTGTCACCGCACTTAGATCTGTTGACTCTTAATATTCATGCGCGATTCTCCGTGTTTTTATCCGTTCTAATACACCATTTGTTTTGCACTTTAGTGGTGTGAAGAAATCCTATGAAGGAGAATGCTCACCAGACCAACACGCGCCGTGTGCCTGTCAACCCATCTACATACCTGTTTGTGGCAAAGATAACCAGACCTACCCTAACCAATGTGAAATGGACTGCAGGTAACTTGTCCCCAGTTTACGCCGTCAAAAAGGCGTAGCCATTGCCACTTCCTTTGTGATTAGTACTTGTGATGATATATATGCATAACAAACCAAGTTGTTTTCATTTTTACATTATCAAAATGTTGTTTGAATAAAGTTTAGATAGTAAAAAAAAAAAAAAAAAATTTCCCCTCTCTCTCAGGAAAACAAAACCTCTGTTACATTGAAAACAAATTTACTTCCCTTCCTTGGCTGCATTGGCAAAAGTGAATTCGTACTAGATAAGGGGATGTTTGTAGAACTTGCATATTGGAGGGTAACGATGTAGCTGACCTGGACGTACTAGATAAGGGGATGTTTGTAGAACTTGCATATTGGAGGGTAACGATGTAGCTGACCTGGACGTACTAGCAGTGATGCACTTTGGATTTCAAAAGATTTCATTACTAAAGGTTTCATTACTAAAGGTTTCATTACTAAAGGAACGCAGAGGAATACTGTGAATGCAGCATAATGGGTATTTCCGCAGTGTAACAACGAAACCATATGACCATCTTTAGAAAAATGTCCCTGCCTATAAGGAGTAATTTGGACACATCCAGCAAATATTGATTAAAGCTGATAAGTTTTAGTACAACTCGAACGTATTGTAGTTTTAGAAACAAAAGACATAATCAAAGTTCGACCCATCTTCGACTCGCCCTGATAGTCTGTCCCGTTATATGCGCATATAAAAAACCTAGCTGGTCATATTGTATTGTGGTTCTGCCTGTGGATAAAAACCTAGCTGGTCATATTGTATTGTGGTTCTGCCTGTGGATAAAACCTAGCTGGTCATATTGTATTGTGGTTCTGCCTGTGGATAAAACCTAGCTGGTCATATTGTATTGTGGTTCTGCCTGTGGATAAAACCTAGCTGGTCATATTGTATTGTGGTTCTGCTTGTGGATATAACCTAGCTGGTCATATTGTATTGTGGATAAAAACTAGCTGGTCATATTGTATTGTGGTTCTGCCTGTGGATAAAACCTAGCTGGTCATATTGTATTGTGGTTCTGCCTGTGGATAAAAACTAGCTGGTCATGTTGTATTGTGGTTCTGCCTGTGGATAAAAACCTAGCTGGTCATATTGTATTGTGGTTCTGCCTGTGGATAAAACCTAGCTGGTCATATTGTATTGTGGTTCTGCCTGTGGATAAAAACCTAGCTGGTCATATTGTATTGTGGTTCTGCCTGTGGATATAACCTAGCTGGTCATATTGTATTGTGGTTCTGCCTGTGGATAAAACCTAGCTGGTCATATTGTATTGTGGTTCTGCCTGTGGATAAAACCTAGCTGGTCATATTGTATTGTGGTTCTGCCTGTGGATAAAACCTAGCTGGTCATATTGTATTGTGGTCCTGCCTGTGGATAAAACCTAGCTGGTCATATTGTATTGTGGTTCTGCCTGTGGATAAAACCTAGCTGGTCATATTGTATTGTGGTTCTGCCTGTGGATAAAACCTAGCTGGTCATATTGTGGTTCTGCCTGTGGATAAAACCTAGCTGGTCATATTGTATTGTGGTTCTGCCTGTGGATAAAACCTAGCTGGTCATATTGTATTGTGGTTCTGCCTGTGGATAAAACCTAGCTGGTCATATTGTGGTTCTGCCTGTGGATAAAACCTAGCTGGTCATATTGTATTGTGGTTCTGCCTGTGGATAAAACCTAGCTGGTCATATTGTGGTTCTGCCTGTGGATAAAACCTAGCTGGTCATATTGTATTGTGGTTCTGCCTGTGGATAAAACCTAGCTGGTCATATTGTATTGTGGTTCTGCTTGTGGATAAAACCTAGCTGGTCATATTGTATTGTGGTCCTGCCTGTGGATAAAA
This sequence comes from Littorina saxatilis, assembly GCF_037325665.1. NCBI lineage: Eukaryota > Metazoa > Mollusca > Gastropoda > Littorinimorpha > Littorinidae > Littorina > Littorina saxatilis. The sequence goes on along the minus strand of NC_090247.1, from coordinate 513,544 downwards.
CCTAGCTGGTCATATTGTATTGTGGTTCTGCCTGTGGATAAAAACTAGCTGGTCATATTGTATTGTGGTTCTGCCTGTGGATAAAACCTAGCTGGTCATATTGTATTGTGGTCCTGCCTGTGGATAAAACCTAGCTGGTCATATTGTATTGTGGTTCTGCCTGTGGATAAAACCTAGCTGGTCATATTGTATTGTGGTTCTGCCTGTGGATAAAAACTAGCTGGTCATATTGTATTGTGGTTCTGCTTGTGGATAAAACCTAGCTGGTCATATTGTATTGTGGTCCTGCCTGTGGATAAAACCTAGCTGGTCATATTGTATTGTGGTTCTGCCTGTGGATAAAACCTGGCTGGTCATATTGTATTGTGGTTCTGCCTGTGGATAAAACCTAGCTGGTCATATTGTATTGTGGTTCTGCCTGTGGATAAAACCTAGCTGGTCATATTGTATTGTGGTTCTGCCTGTGGATAAAACCTAGCTGGTCATATTGTGGTTCTGCCTGTGGATAAAACCTAGCTGGTCATATTGTATTGTGGTTCTGCCTGTGGATAAAACCTAGCTGGTCATATTGTATTGTGGTTCTGCCTGTGGATAAAACCTAGCTGGTCATATTGTATTGTGGTTCTGCCTGTGGATAAAACCTAGCTGGTCATATTGTATTGTGGTTCTGCCTGTGGATAAAACCTAGCTGGTCATATTGTGGTTCTGCCTGTGGATAAAACCTAGCTGGTCATATTGTATTGTGGTTCTGCCTGTGGATAAAACCTAGCTGGTCATATTGTATTGTGGTTCTGCCTGTGGATAAAACCTAGCTGGTCATATTGTATTGTGGTTCTGCCTGTGGATAAAACCTAGCTGGTCATATTGTATTGTGGTTCTGCCTGTGGATAAAACCTAGCTGGTCATATTGTATTGTGGTTCTGCCTGTGGATAAAAACCTAGCTGGTCATATTGTATTGTGGTTCTGCCTGTGGATAAAAACCTAGCTGGTCATATTGTATTGTGGTTCTGCCTGTGGATAAAACCTAGCTGGTCATATTGTATTGTGGTTCCTGTGGATAAAAACTAGCTGGTCATATTGTATTGTGGTTCTGCCTGTGGATAAAACCTAGCTGGTCATATTGTATTGTGGTTCTGCCTGTGGATAAAACCTAGCTGGTCATATTGTATTGTGGTTCTGCCTGTGGATAAAACCTAGCTGGTCATATTGTATTGTGGTTCTGCCTGTGGATAAAAACCGCTCACATTGCACCTCCAAACCCACCCACGCAGTAAGCGTCTACCCGATCAATCTGCTTTTCTTCAAGCCCCCCAAAAAATACACGTAATAATAAAGGTATTTATATGGTGCACATCCTAAAACAGTTCTAAGATCCTTACAACAAGGACAAAATCTACAAATAAACAAATATACAATCATGTCCACGATAAACATTTAATTTTTTTCTTCAAATTTCCATGTGAGTCATTAACTTTAATGATCTACACGCTATGCACGTGCAGAGACGTCACCAAAGCGCATGACGGGGAGTGTGGCAGCCGGCAGGACACGTGTATCTGTCCCAGGATCTTGATGCCAGTGTGTGGCAAAGACAACGTCACCTACCCCAACCAATGCGAGATGGACTGCAGGTAAGGTCAGGGCTCGGACATTGGAAGTGACCATTTTTGCTACCTGCGTTGGTTTGTGACCAAATGAATGCCATTTTCTTTGTACTTTTTGTAGGATTGAAAACAGAACGCTTATGTGTATTGTTGAGTGTCCTTGCGGAGTGTCAAGAGAATATCGAAATAAAATTGAAAATGAAAATGAAGTTGACACAAAAGTCAGTGAGGAGGCAGGTTTGATGCACTCTTTGTACATTATGATACGTCCCATTTGCAGCAAGTACAAGTATATATAATCTGTGGTCATAGCAGATTAAGATTGAACACGAATCACTGTACATTGCACACATTTAAAAAGGCTTATCATGGATTAAACTCTTCTATTGGATGGGTAAGACCCAATAACACCCACCCAATATCTGTAATGACCTTCTGAATCCGCGATACGCTGATGAGATAATCCACATCTGGAAAAGGACCAACAACTATATCTCATTTTACTATTTGACATTTATTTCAGGAAAGTGGAGAAGGAACATGACGGAGAGTGTTCGGCCTCTCCCCCGTCCTGTGCCTGCCCCTCCATCTACAGACCTGTGTGTGGCGTGGATAACATGACTTACGACAACGAGTGTTCCATGCAGTGCAGGTTATACTTTTAGCGTTTATAATTTGCACTTGGACGACAGTTTCCAGCAACATTTTGGTTTGATTTCGTTTGACCTGTGCTCGATTCATTCCCTGTCAGCTATACTCAAGAGAGTCTCAAGTCTGTGCAGGTTATTTTTGTATTGCTTTAAAACTTACACTTGGACGGCTGTTTCTAGCAACATTTTGGCTTGATTTCGTTTGTCACTCGCTCGCCTCCTTTTCTGTCAGCTATACTTGAAGACGTTTGAAGTCTGTCACCTTGCCGGTCAGGACAAGTCACAAAAGAACATTATTCATCCGTGCTCGGGCAATTTGACCGAGTTTTCAAGGTGTCTGGTGCAGATACTAACGGATTTATCCACTCACCATCTTGTTTTATGTCGATTTGACTAGCGGTAACATGGCGAAGTTTTTTTCGCATCACGTAATTGTTTCACAGATTAGTTTTGAAAACAGTGGAATCCTTCCAACATTTTCATTCGGCAAAAATATAATGGCATCATGGACCATCGAGAGATATGTTTATTTCCCTGTACATTGTCATGTATCATGCTCCATCAATACAAACACATAATAGATTGAGATGTCATCATTGTTTCCATGGTTACAGGAACGTCAACAAGGGTCACGACGGAAGATGCGAGGATGGCCCACCAATGTGTGTGTGTCCCAGGCATTATCTCCCTGTCTGCGGGGTGGATGGGATTACCTACCCTAACGAGTGTGAGCTTGAATGCAGGTTGGTTCACATCATTGAACATCGAGTTAGCTCTCATCAGCATGGATAAGTCAATAAACAAATATATAGTAGCACATTATCATTTAAAGCTTTCGCCACTACAAGATGGTTATGTCTACAATAACAAGAAAAGTAAAATAAGGCAGTCCTAAATAGGTGAATCAAATGTGGTTTTCGGCATTACCTGACAGAAAGTCTTTCCGCCACAAGAAAGAAGAGCAACTGATAATTTTGTGTGTGGGTTGAACTCAAAACAAATGTACGTGTGTAACATAAAAAATGCGTCCCTTGAAATATCCAGAAATATCGTGAAAGCGTCAGATGGTGAATGCCTACCAGAACCACCCGCTTGCGCATGTCAACACATCTTACTTCCGGTCTGTGGTGTGGACAACAGAACCTATGGCAACCTGTGTGAACTGAATTGTCAGTAAGTGTCACGTGATATGGCTTGAAGCATGTTTTTTTTAATCCAGATATCTGTAAGAAGTCGTCCGTGATCTGTTTATTTTAATTAGCACTTTGATCCATATTAGCAATCACTTGTGCAAGGTTATGTCATATCTGTAACAGTATTTTTTCTTAGTTTCTTTCTGAGTGTTTTCAAACGATTGCGTGTTTGGGTTATTTGTAATGAACATTCTCTAACGTTGAGAGAAATTCATGTAGTTGACATTTTTGCTGGTTTTCATTGGGGAATGATCAGGTCAGCTCACTAGTTTTTCTATCGCTTGCTGTTAACAATGCATGAATATAGTTCTACCAGCTCTTTATCCGTGCGAACGCTCAGAACTCAGAACGCACACAGTTTATTGTTTAGCCCAACTGACCCGTTACAACTGGTTCATATTTAACATGACAGAATACCTCTCTCTTTCACTCTCCCTCTCTCTCACTCTGTACATAGTGATGTGAATGTCGGTCTGTCGCAGCAACATGAGCAAACAGCACGACGGAGAGTGCAAGCAGGACATCGCGGCCTGTGTGTGTCCCCGTATCTTCCAGCCTGTGTGCGGTCAGGACGGTAACACTTACAGCAACATGTGTCAGATGAAGTGTGTGTAAGTATAGAATGAACACTTGGTAGACTCATTCTGAGCTGGTTTCTTTTTGTGTTCAGTTAATTACTGTTTGATTTAGTGACTGATCATTGTCAGCGCAGCCTGTAATCCAAAAACAAAATGTTATCGACTGCCAACGTTCTAACCCTAACCCTAACCCTAACCCTAACCCTAACCCTAACCAACGTTCTGAAATTCAGAATAAAAAAAAAATCTTGTCTGAGGATTCCCTATTTTGTGTCTGTTTCCAATAGCCATGTTTCATTTTCATTTTCATTTCATCTTCATTACTTTATTGTCCCATCGCTGGGAAATTCGGGTCGCTTCCTCCCAGTGGAAAGCTAGCAGCAACGGAGTCGCGCTACCCAGGTGTCTGCGTGTTTAGGTGTATTCAGCCACCTGCACTTATGGCAGAATGACCAAGGTCTTTTACGTGCCATTGTGATGACACGGGGGTGGGACATGGCTTCCGTCTCTGGGTCTGCACATAAAGTTGACCAGTGTCCGTCCCGGCCCGAATTCGAACCTGCGACCTTCCGATCACAAGTCCAGTGCTCTACCAACTGAGCTACCCGGGCCCCCGTTTGATGACGCGCAAAGGCTGCTTGTTTACGAACAGGACTTGTTTCATTTTGTGTCTGTTTTGTTGTTGTGTGAAACGCTCTCTCGCCAAGAGACCCAATGGGTGTTGTTGTTTGAAACGCTCTCTCGCCAAGAGACCCAATGGGTGTTGTTGTTTGAAACGCTCTCTCGCCAAGAGACCCAATGGGTGTTGTTGTTTGAAACGCTCTCTCGCCAAGAGACCCAATGGGTGTTGTTGTTTGAAACGCTCTCTCGCCAAGAGACCCAATGGGTGTTGTTGTTTGAAACGCTCTCTCGCCAAGAGACCCAATGGGTGTTGTTGTTTGAAACGCTCTCTCGCCAAGAGACCCAATGGGTGTTGTTGTTTGAAACGCTCTCTCGCCAAGAGACCCAATGGGTGTTGTTGTTTGAAACGCTCTCTCGCCAAGAGACCCAATGGGTGTTGTGGCATGAAGGGTTGCCTGGAGGGTGGAGGACAAGACCCAATGGGTGTTGTGGCATGAAGAGTTGCCTGGAGGGTGGAGAACAAGACCCGATGGGTGTTGTGGCATGAAGAGTTGCCTGGAGGGTGGAGAACAAGACCCGATGGGTGTTGTGGCATGAAGGGTTGCCTGGAGGGTGGAGGACAGGACCCAATGGGTGTTGTGGCATGAAGGGTTGCCTGGAGGGTGGAGGACAGGACCCAATGGGTGTTGTGGCATGAAGGGTTGCCTGGAGGGTGGAGGACAGGACCCAATGGGTGTTGTGGCATGAAGGGTTGCCTGGAGGGTGGAGGACAGGACCCAATGGGTGTTGTGGCATGAAGGGTTGCCTGGAGGGTGGAGGACAAGACCCAATGGGTGTTGTGGCATGAAGGGTTGCCTGGAGGGTGGAGGACAAGACCCAATGGGTGTTGTGGCATGAAGGGTTGCCTGGAGGGTGGAGGACAAGAGCCAATGGGTGTTGTGGCATGAAGGGTTGCCTGGAGGGTGGAGGACAAGACCCAATGGGTGTTGTGGCATGAAGGGTTGCCTGGAGGGTGGAGGACAAGACCCAATGGGTGTTGTGGCATAAAGGGTTGCCTGGAGGGTGGAGGACAAGACCCAATGGGTGTTGTGGCATGAAGGGTTGCCTGGAGGGTGGAGGACAAGACCCAATGGGTGTTGTGGCATGAAGAGTTGCCTGGAGGGTGGAGGACAAGACCCAATGGGTGTTGTGGCATGAAGGGTTGCCTGGAGGGTGGAGGACAAGACCCAATGGGTGTTGTGGCATGAAGTGTTGCCTGGAGGGTGGAGGACAAGACCCAATGGGTGTTGTGGCATGAAGGGTTGCCTGGAGGGTGGAGGACAAGACCCAATGGGTGTTGTGGCATGAAGGGTTGCCTGGAGGGTGGAGGACAAGAGCCAATGGGTGTTGTGGCATGAAGGGTTGCCTGGAGGGTGGAGAACAAGACCCAATGGGAGTTGTGGCATGAAGGGTTGCCTGGAGGGTGGAGGACAAGACCCAATGGGTGTTGTGGCATGAAGGGTTGCCTGGAGGGTGGAGGACAAGACCCAATGGGTGTTGTGGCATGAAGGGTTGCCTGGAGGGTGGAGGACAAGAGCCAATGGGTGTTGTGGCATGAAGGGTTGCCTGGAGGGTGGAGGACAAGACCCAATGGGTGTTGTGGCATGAAGAGTTGCCTGGAGGGTGGAGGACAAGAGCCAATGGGTGTTGTGGCATGAAGAGTTGCCTTGGAGGGTGGAGGACAGGACCCAATGGGTGTTGTGGCATGACGAGTTGCCTGGAGGGTGGAGGACAAGACCCAATGGGTGTTGTGGCATGAAGAGTTGCCTGGAGGGTGGAGGACAAGACCCAATGGGTGTTGTGGCATGAAGAGTTGCCTGGAGGGTGGAGGACAAGACCCAATGGGTGTTGTGGCAT
>NC_090247.1:479501-504501 GCF_037325665.1 Littorina saxatilis | reverse complement strand
GTTGCTGTAGTTTATTATGAAAATAAACAATTCAAAATGAAGACTTCAGCTGCGGGTTTTTTAACGGGAGAGAAGACACACAGGTTTGTCTGAATCCACCATGTTGTCCTGAAAGGTTGTCTGAATCAACCATGTTGTCCTGAAAGGTTGTCTGAATCAACCATGGTGTCCTGAAAGGTTGTCTGAATCAATCATGTTGTCCTGAAAGGTTGGCTGAATCAACCATGTTGTCCTGAAAGGTTAGCTGAATCAACCATGTTGTCCTGAAAGGTTGTCTGAATCAACCATGTTGTCCTGAAAGGTTGTCTGAATCAACCATGTTGTCCTGAAAGGTTGTCTGAATCAATCATGTTGTCCTGAAAGGTTGTCTGAATCAACCATGTTGTCCTGAAAGGTTGTCTGAATCAACCATGTTGTCCTGAAAGGTTGGCTGAATCAATCATGTTGTCCTGAAAGGTTGTCTGAATCAACCATGTTGTCCTGAAAGGTTGTCTGAATCACTCATGTTGTCCTGAAAGGTTGTCTGAATCAACCATGGTGTCCTGAAAGGTTGTCTGAATCAACCATGTTGTCCTGAAAGGTTGTCTGAATCAACCATGTTGTCCTGAAAGGTTGTCTGAATCAACCATGTTGTCCTGAAAGGTTGTCTGAATCAACCGCCATGGTGTCCTGAAAGGTCTGAATCAACCGCCATGGTGTCCTGAAAGGTTGTCTGAATCAACCATGTTGTCCTGAAAGGTTGTCTGAATCAACCATGTTGTCCTGAAAGGTTGTCTGAATCAACCATGTTGTCCTGAAAGGTTGTCTGAATCAACCATGTTGTCCTGAAAGGTTGTCTGAATCACTCATGTTGTCCTGAAAGGTTGTCTGAATCCATCATGTTGTCCTGAAAGGTTGTCTGAATCCACCATGTTGTCCTGAAAGGTTAGCTGGTCTCATGGATAAATACCCAAGGTGGCGACCACAACATCCACTACTTAAGTTTAGGATGAGTAATAGAGCTACAAATGCAGGCAATATTTAGTTTTGCATGCCCTCTTTGTGAAATTCTCACATTTTCATTTGTTTTGTATTTCTAAAGTTTATTTTGATTGCTTTTCAACACAGAAATGTGAAGAAGGCAGACGACGGCGAATGTACATCAGCCACTACAACGCCCAAGCCATGCTCGTGTCCTCTCATCCTACAGCCCGTGTGTGGAGCAGATGGCAACACCTATGACAACCATTGTCTCATGGAGTGCAGGTACACACATACCCACTTAGCCCAATGTTATCACTACCTAATGTACCCAATGTTATCACTACCTAATGTACCCAATGTTATCACTACCTAATGTACCCACATGTTATCACTACCTAATGTACCCAATGTTATCACTACCTAATGTACCCACATGTTCATGCATTATACAAAACTTGGTACAATTTGAACCGACTGACTGATAAAACGCCCCAAAAGGCTTCTTCCAAATCTAAAATCTTTTCAACAGTATGTCTGAAATTGAAGGATTCGCTTGTTATTTAAAACGCTAGGTCTACGCGTTATTATCAAAAGTTCATTTCATTGTAAACTGCATGTTATCGTCAGTTGATATTATTGTTTATGCTCGGATACTTTACCAGGAAATCGACACGCATGTAAGTGCCAGTGCATACATAGAAGAACTTAGAAGTGTACGTCTCATCTTTCTGTGGCAGAAACGTAACCCTGGCGCACCAAGGCGCATGTGAGGGAGTGAAGCCTCCATGCGCATGCCCGCCCATCTATCTTCCGGTCTGCGGTGTGAACGGGATTACCTACCCTAGCGAGTGTGATCTGGATTGCAGGTGTGTGTGTGTGTGTGTGTGTGTGTGTGTGTGTGTGTGTGTGTGTGTGTGTGTGTGTGTGTGTGTGTGTGTGTGTGTGTGTGTGTGTGTGTGTGTGTGTTGTGAAAAGGTAGCGAAGAATACGGCTTGTGTATGTTCTTTCTTATCTTTGACTTATGATGCATTTTGTAAACGTTTGTGTAAATTAATGATTTTTTTTCTCCATGAATATCAAAACTAATTTTTGCGGAGAGAGAGGAAGAAAGTGTGTGCATATTCTTCCTTATTTTTGTGAGAATGTGTTGTTGCATCTATCTGTTAAGAACTGGTTTTCTTCGAATGTCCACGATAGCGGTGTAGCCATATCCCATGGCGGGGAGTGTGAGATGACGTCAGCACCCTGTCCGTGTCAGCCAAGCTACAAGCCAGTGTGCGGGATGGACAACCTGACCTATCCAAACGAGTGCGACCTCAACTGTCGGTGAGCACGAGTCTCTTTCGTCCCCGAATGATATCTTGTGTACAGTGGAACACCCCCCCCCCCCGGCACAATTTAAGACTCCCTGCTTGGTAAGACCTGATCTTGGTAAGACCTGATCTTGGTAAGACCTGATCTTGGTAAGACCTCATCTTGGTAAGACCTGGTCTTGGTAAGACCTGATCTTGGTAAGACCCGATCTTGGTAAGACCTGATCTTGGTAAGACCCGATCTTGGTAAGACCTGATCTTGGTAAGACCTGATCTTGGTAAGACCTGATCTTGGTAAGACCTGATCTTGGTAAGACCTGATCTTGGTAAGACCTGATCTTGGTAAGACCTGATCTTGGTAAGACCTCATCTTGGTAAGACCTGGTCTTGGTAAGACCTGATTTTCTCAGGTTTGTGAAGGTCTTTAAAGGGAGTTTCCACTGTATATAAAATGTGAATATAAGTCTAAACCTGCCTTAATGTATAATGCTAGGCACTGAACTAGGGGCGGGGGCGGCCGGGGGAGGACGATAGCGCTGCAGTCCTAAAGTGCTAAAAGCGAGCAGGAGAAGGAAATCTGCACGTACATGAACAATGCTCGCCAAAAAGGCTCGTGATCAAAAAGAGCATTGTAGTCAATCGCACGAGACTGGGACGCAAAAAAACCCTTGACAGAAAATACGTCAGCAAGTCTCTCCTTATTTGAAATGTATCATCTGTCCAAAGACAAAGACACATGAAAGACCTTTGAAAAAAAGTAAGGCATTCCATACTTTTAGGAATTAATCATTAATTGGGAAATATACGTAACATTACTCTCACAAAATAGTGTTTCGACTTGTATAAATGTAATTGCAGTGTCCAACTTGGTTATCATCTTGGCTTTTCACACTGAATGCGAAGCTACTTGCAATGTCCAACTTGGTTATCATCTTGGCTTTTAACACTGAATGCGAATCTACTTGCAATGTCCAACTTGGTTATCATCTTGGCTTTTAACACTGAATGCGAATCTACTTGCAATGTCCAACTTGGTTATCATCTTGGCTTTTAACACTGAATGCGAATCTACTTGCAATGTATTTCGTGTTCTGTCTGTACAGGCACACTCACAAATCACACGACGGGGCATGTGAAGACGGTCCTCCGCTGTGCGTGTGTCCAAGAATCCTGCTGCCCGTCTGTGGTATCAACGGTATCACCTACAGTAACCAGTGTGAAATGGAGTGCAGGTGTGTGCCCTGAACATAGTCTATGAGCCACCCTTGCACTTTCATGGATGTGGTTTGGCGTTTTCATTCGGCGATGCTGAACGTATTTTAAATCAGGAAAAAATGCAGACTCTGTTATGGCTAGTTAGGCAAATTTGTCGAAAACATAGACCCAAGTTGTCCAGAGGGCAGTTGTCGGGGGGCAACTGTCTGGTGGGCAGTTGTCCGGGGGGCAATTAACCTAGAACCCCAAGCAACATCCCTGGCTAAAGATTCGAGGAATTCTTCTTTTTTTTCTCGCAGAAGAGTTGACTGAAGAGTCACGAACATATAGTTTTACATATTGTCTTTCAGTTCAAATTGGAGCATTACTTCTGCTTGCATGAGATGAAGCTGGTTTTTTGGCAGGATGTTTGGTTGATTGTCGTATTACTGTGCGTAGATCTGAGGGCATAATTAAAAGAATCAATTGCAGTTGTCCGTGTATAGGCATACATCTATACGGCGTTGTTTTCCGAAATCAGGTTTTGAACCAAAAAGGTATTTGTAAAAGTACACGAAAATCGGACGCAACTGAAGAGGAAAAGCGTTTTCAAAGATAGGTAGGCTTTGTTTGTCCACCATATGCAATTCTTTTCTGCGCGAAGTTTAAGCGGAGCTCTGTGTTTGTGTCAGTGGAATGGCACACGAAGTGAGGAGGCGTGGCCGTGAACCAGCAGGCTGGCCCTATTGACCAATCGCAACACTGACTATAATGGTAGTGTTGTTATTTGTGTGCACTCCAGGGAGTGCTGTTGGCACACGGAGGGGAGTATGAGAGTGAACCACCATGACACACTGAGTAGAATGTTAGAGTTTCTATTTGTGTGCATCAGAGGGGAGTGCTGTTGGCACATGAAGGGGAGTGTGTCGGTGAACCGGCGTGCTGAAGCTGTCGACCAATCGCAACACTGAGTTTAATTGTAGTGTTGTTATTGTTTGTGCACTATAGTGGAGTGTTCTTATTTGTGTGCACTATAGTGGAGTGTTGTTATTTGTGTGCACTATAGTGGAGTGTTCTTATTTGTGTGCACTATAGGGGAGTGTTGTTATTTGTGTGCACTATGGTGGAGTGTTCTTATTTGTGTGCACTATAGGGGAGTGTTGTTATTTGTGTGCACTATAGGGGAGTGCTGTTATTTGTGTGCACTATAGGGGAGTGTTGTTATTTGTGTGCACTATAGGGGAGTGTTGTTATTTGTGTGCACTATAGGGGAGTGCTGTTATTTGTGTGCACTATAGGGGAGTGTTGTTATTTGTGTGCACTATAGGGGAGTGCTGTTATTTGTGTGCACTATGGGGGAGTGCTGTTATTTGTGTGCACTATAGGGGAGTGTTGTTATTTGTGTGCACTAAAGGGGAGTGCTGTTATTTGTGTGCACTATAGGGGAGTGCTGTTATTTGTGTGCACTATAGGGGAGTGCTGTTATTTGTGTGCACTATAGGGGAGTGCTGTTATTTGTGTGCAGTATAGTGGAGTGTTCTTATTTGTGTGCACTATAGGGGAGTGCTGTTATTTGTGTGCACTATAGGGGAGTGCTGTTATTTGTGTGCACTATAGGGGAGTGCTGTTATTTGTGTGCACTATAGGGGAGTGCTGTTATTTGTGTGCACTATAGGGGAGTGCTGTTATTTGTGTGCACTATAGGGGAGTGTTGTTATTTGTGTGCACTATAGGGGAGTGTTGTTATTTGTGTGCACTATAGGGGAGTGCTGTTATTTGTGTGCACTATAGGGGAGTGTTGTTATTTGTGTGCACTAAAGGGGAGTGCTGTTATTTGTGTGCACTATAGGGGAGTGCTGTTATTTGTGTGCACTATAGGGGAGTGCTGTTATTTGTGTGCACTATAGGGGAGTGCTGTTATTTGTGTGCACTATAGGGGAGTGTTGTTATTTGTGTGCACTATAGGGGAGTGCTGTTATTTGTGTGCACTATAGGGGAGTGTTGTTATTTGTGTGCACTATAGGGGAGTGCTGTTATTTGTGTGCACTATAGGGGAGTGCTGTTATTTGTGTGCACTATAGGGGAGTGCTGTTGGCACACGAAGGGGAGTGTGGGAGTGAACCGTCAGGCTGTGCCTGTCAGCCAATCCTCAGCCCTGTCTGTGGCGTGGATGACGTCACCTATGGCAACGAGTGTGAACTGAAATGCCAGTAAGTCTTACCTGGAAATCAATGATACATGTAAGATGACTTCTTGAACTGTCAGAATTGCATATTTGTTCTCCATGTCGGCAAAACAAAGTTATTGGTGTGAGCGTTCGGTAATGACTGGGTACGTGCGTGCACGCGCGCGCGAGCGCGCGCGCGCGCGCGTGTGCGCGTGTGTGTGTGTGTGTGTGTGTGTGTGTGTGTGTGTGTGTGTGTGTGTGTGTGTGTGAGTGTGTGTGTGTGTGTGTGTGTGTGTGTGTGTGTGTGTGTGTGTGATCAATATTCTTTGCATTGACAGCATTGATAATGTCTCTCATGAAGAGAGAGAGAGAGAGAGAGAGAGAGAGAGAGAGAGAGAGAGAGAGAGAGAGAGAGAGAGAGAGAGAGAGAGAGAGAGAGAGAATTGAATTGAACTTTATTTATCGAGGGTAACAGAATAAGCAATGCAAACATGCTTTTTTTCATCCGGCCCTCGCCCATCGAGGGTAACTCAATTAATAACAAGAAGAAATAGAAGTTAAGTTAATTACAATACAGTTTACATAATTAACATGTCAAACAATTAAAAAACCATTTCAAAATGCATTATGAATATCAAGCAATGATGAAATATTATCACAGAATTATTTACTTGTTAGCAAGAGAAACAGCATGTAGAGTTCCTTGAATGATGTTTCACTGACTTGCATTCTAATTATACTGTTCAAAAAAAGAAACGCATAGCTTGTAATATTTGGTTAATTTAGTTATATGGCTACAAGGATATCCACCAAACTGCAGAAAATGTTTATCTGGTCGTCGACCTTTCGTCCATTGCCACAAGTGAGCTCTGCACGTGACGCATGCGTTATCAGTGGCTACAATGTCAAAATTGCTCATTTGGCATGACCACTCGTCATGCTTCAGTGTAATCTCGTGAAACTCGGGGAATATTGAGCTCTCACCATGTCTTCCAAAACCCATAAAAGCGGATTGTTCGCCACAAAGAAATCAGACGACAATTCAGCGACGAAAGATGGCCCGATTGAGCAGAGAAGACCGCCAAATTGCATTGGGTCGTTTACAAGCAGGCCAAAGTCAAAGTGCAATCGCCAGGCACTTCCACGTGTCCCAGAGCACCATCAGTAGACTGTGGGTCAGGTTTCAAGCCACTGGCTCCGTTGCTGACTTGCCACGAGCAGGAAGACCAAGGGCGACAACTGCTGCTCACGACCGCTTCATACGGCTCCGCCACCTCCGGAATCGTTTCCTGTCGGCCTCATCTTCTGTCCAGGCTCTCCCCGGGCCACACCGATTATCGGACCAGACCGTGCGGAACCGCCTGCATGAAGCTGGTTTGAGAGCTCGCAGACCTCACAGAGGAGCTGTCCTCACCCGCCGCCATCGCCAGAACCGAGTGCAGTGGGGCAACCAGCACCTTCGCTGGACCGTCCGGAATCACTGGAGACACGTGTGGTTCAGCGACGAGTCCTACTTCCTGCTCCAGCGACATGATGGTCGGAGGAGGGTCTACCGGAGAGTAAACGAACGTTACGCGCCCAACTGTGTGGATGAGGCACCCGTTCATGGTGGTGGAGGCGTCATGGTGTGGGGGGCGATCAATACCGCTGGAAGGAGCACCCTGGTGCACGTCCAAGGGCGCATAACTGCCCAGCGATACGTGGAGGAAATTCTGCGCCCACACGCCCTTCCTCTTCTGGCTGACCAGGATGCCATATTCCAGCAGGACAACGCTCGCCCGCACACAGCACGACTCACCACCCAATTCCTCACCGACCACCATGTCCAGGTGCTTCCCTGGCCATCCATGTCGCCAGACATGAACCCGATAGAACACCTCTGGGATGAATTGGACAGACGTGTGCGCAGGCGAGAAGAAGCGCCGGCAAATCACCGCGATCTATTGCAGGCACTTCAGGAGTGGGACACCATCCCACAGCAAGATATCCGGCATCTGATCCAGTCCATGCCCAGAAGGTGCCGGGCAGTTGTTGCTGCTCAAGGCAGTCACACCCCCTACTGACTTGACAGCCTCGGCACCCAATCGTATTGATTGACTGATTGATTTGAAGATGCAAATGAACTGTGTGTGCATTCAACTGTGTCCATACCAAATTTCAAACAAATAATCTAAATATTGGATTTTCTGTTAATTTTTTTCGAAAAATAAAACAAATTTGGCAAGTAGCAACTATGCGTTTCTTTTTTTGAACAGTATATATCAGGAATGGAGTTCCACAATAAGGCGCCAGAATAAGAAGGACTTGACTTGTACAGATCAATTCTAGGGGTTGGGGTAATTCAATTGTTTAGTTTTCTTGAATTATTCAGTTTGAAGTTTGAAGCAATGAGTGTAGGTGCATTCCCTGACACAATTCTATGCATCATTGCACCTTTGTAGAGAGAGAGAGAGAGAGAGAGAGAGAGAGAGAGAGAGAGAGAGAGAGAGAGAGAGAGAGAGAGAGAGAGAGAGAGAGAGAGAGAGAGACGGGCGCTCACCTAACAAACCAAGCGTTGAAAATAGTCAAACTAGGTCACTGTCGTAGTTTACCGTTATCACGTGCAGTGAGGGAAGCAAGAAACATGACGGTGCCTGCACACAGCCCGAGATGTGCGTGTGTCCCAGGCTGTACATGCCGGTGTGTGGGGTGGACGGTCATACCTACCCCAACATGTGCGAACTGGACTGCAGGTAAGATTGTCTTTGCGAAATCGAAAACACAACTTCGAAAGGTAAGATTCGATTACCTGTCATCCCTTCCTACAGCATAAATTACTTTCACACTTCAAATCCTTAATAACGGTAATCCAACCACAAAAAAAAACCCCGGTTATGACGTCATCAGAGACAGTTATCGAAAAAATTGAGAGAAAAAAAACCCGGCTAGGGGTATATCAACTGGAAGAATTTGTGTGTCAAGTGTTACGAAGATGAGTCCAGTAGTTTTCTCGGAATCGCTCCACACACACACACACACACATACACACATACACTACGAACCTCGTTTCGATTCCCCCTCTATGTTAAAACATTTAGTCAAAACGTGTCTAAATGTAAAAAGCCAATTGTACTATAGTTGCCAAGCAACTAGCCAGCCAGCCAAATCAACTAACCCAAGAGAATCCGGCTCTACTTTCCCCTTTCACAAATACACAATCACAGTCAAAATGGTAAATGATTATGATTTGAGTTTTTGCGAAGGTCGTGGTGGATCGTTACTGAATGCTGCATAATTGTTATCTTTTTCAGAAAAGTAGAATTAGGTCACGAAGGAGAGTGTGCCCCTCAATGCGCATGCCCGACAAACTACAGCCCTGTGTGTGGTCATGACAACGTTACGTACAGCAATGAATGCGAGCTGAAATGCCAGTGAGTATACAAGTGTACTCTGCGAAGACAATATATTATGTCACTTTTTACATTTAGTCAAGTTTTGACTAAATGTTTTAACGAAGAGGGGGGAATCGAGACGAGGGTGTGGTGTATGTGTGTGTGTGTGTGCGTGTGTGTGTGTGTGTATAGCGATTGAGAGTAAACTACTGGACCGATCTTTATGAAATTTGACATGAGAGTTCCTGGGTATGACATCCCCGGACGTTTTTTTCATTTTTTCGATAAATGTCTTTGATGACGTCATATCCGGCTTTTTGTAAAAGTTGAGGCGGCACTGTCACACCCTCATTTTTCAATCAAATTGATTGAAATTTTGACCAAGCAATTTTCGACAAAGGCCGGGGTTTGGTATTGCATTTCAGCTTGGTGGCTTAAAAATTAATTAATGACTTTGGTCATTAAAAATCTGAAAATTGTAATTAAAATTATTTTTTTATAAAACGATCCAAATTTACGTTCATCTTATTCTTCATCATTTTCTGATTCCAAAAACATATAAATATGTTATATTCGGATTAAAAACAAGGTCTGAAAATTAAACATATAAAAATTATTATCAAAATCAAATTTCCGAAATCGATTTAAAAACACTTTCATCTTATTCCTTGTCGGTTCCTTATTCCAAAAACATATAGATATGATATGTTTGGATTAAAAACACGCTCAGAAAGTTAAAACGAAGAGAGGTACAGAAAAGCGTGCTATCCTTCTCAGCGCAACTACTACCCCGCTCTTCTTGTCAATTTCACTGCCTTTGTCACGAGCGGTGGACTGACGATGCTACGAGTATACGGTCTTGCTGAAAAATTGCATTGTGTTCAGTTTCATTCTGTGAGTTCGACAGCTTGACTAAATGTTGTATTTTCGCCTTACGCGACTTGTTATACCTCAGCTTAAACAGTTTATTCTTCACCTGTGTGTCTGCCTGTCTGTCTGTGTGTATGTCTGTCTGTGTGTCTGTGTGTCTGTCTCTCCCTGTGTGTGTGTGTGTATGTGTGTGTGTGTGTGTGTGTGTGTGTGTGTGTGTGTGTGTGTGTGTGTGTGTGTGTGTGTGTGTGTGTGTGACGTGCAACTTTTGAGCAGAAATTATATTTTGACGGGTGGATGTGGGACGGAATTGCTTTTCTTGTTTAGCAAGTACGGTAATAATGTGTGTGTTGTACTGGGATAACCTGCAATGTATCAGTAGAAATGCCATTGCGATTCATGCAGGTACAAACGAATTGGTTTTTTTATTAAATAATGTTGCTGCCACAGTTGTATCCTTGGTTTAATTAGCATGCATTGCTTTTTTTTGTAACTGCCTCATTTGCAGGAATAAAACATGAAATGTATTTTGAATTCTCTCTCACCACAATGATTGGTCTTCATTTCCTCATATTTCAGTAATGTTCCAAAACTTCACGATGGCGGGTGTGGTAAAGAAACCGACACGTGTGTGTGTTCCGACAAGTACGACCCAGTGTGTGGTTCAGACGGCAAAACATATCCCAACGACTGCGAACTCACGTGTTGGTCAGTCATCACAGTAGTATAAGTCTCATACAATTATATGTCTGTTCTCCCCGTCCACACCGTAGAATGTATAACGTCTCATAAAATTCTATGTCTATACTCTCGTCTCATAAAATTCCTTGTCTGAACTCTTGTCCATACCTTAGAATGTAGAACGTCTCATACGATTCTATGTCTGTACTCTCGTTCATACCTTAGAATGAATAAGATACGTTAGGGTATGCCGTTTAGTGTACTTTGTAACAGAAATAGCCAGAACAGGCATTTTCCTTTGGCTACCACAACGGTAAGTAAGCTGAAATGCATGTCAACATTTCAATTGTCTCATTATTGAGAAATGAATGTGTTCTTCCCTAACTCTCTTCCCTAACTCTCTTCCCTAACTCTCTCGGAAACGACATGTGTAAAAACGAAATACAGCAAACCCAAACAGTCTCAAATAAGTACAACGCACGAAGAGGTGGTCGTGGGATATGCTACAGCTGATACAAGGAGAAATTGGATTGATTTTTGTTTGTTTGTTTGCTTTAACGCCCAGCCGACCACGAAGGGCCATATCAGGGCGGTGCTGCTTTGACATATAACGTGCGCCACACACAAGACAGAAGTCGCAGCACAGGCTTCATATCTCACCCAGTCACATTATTCTGACACCGGACCAACCAGTCCTAGCACTAACCCCATAATGCCAGACGCCAGGCGGAGCAGCCACTAGATTGCCAATTTTAAAGTCGTAGGTATGACCCGGCCGGGGTTCGAACCCACGGGGCGGACGCCTTACCACTAGGCCAACCGTGCCGGTCGAATTGGATTGATAATGACGAGCATATAAGTATATAGTGCGTGCTTAAATAAGCGATCTTAATAACACAATTGTTGATGAATACCTTTTGTCTATTTTATTTGTTCCCAGGGGTGTGACTAAAGCAGGACACGGTGAGTGCGGATCTCACGGTGGCTCCACCTGTGTGTGTGACGACGTCAACAAACCTGTGTGCGGCGTGGATGGTGTCACATACCCCAACCAGTGCCAGATCTCCTGCCAGTAAGTTCTGTCACGCCTAGATCATTTATTGTTCATTTCAGTGCTTGCTATTTTGTCAGGTCCCAGCAGATTGGCTCTTGGTATATCTCACCTACCTGAAATTGCACATGTCGTGTGCATTTAGTGCGATTAATTATATTGGTTTCTCTGAGCCTGGTCAACGAAAAAGAGAGTGCTATATGGACAGAGCTGGTTACAAATTATTTGACAGGCGTCTTCCAATTCGATGATTTGTTACTTCGTTTAAAAATTCAGATCAAGTACAATATTCTTTGTGATGACCAAAACCCAGGACATATAATTATTACAATAGCGAAAAATGGAGGATAATTCTTTCTTTCCCTTTTCATCTTGAGTGATCATAGAGGGGAGGTCGCCTAGTCTAAGCAATTTTGATTTCAGCAAATCCTCACTTGTGTTTTTTGTCACGTGACAGCGGTGTAGCCAAGGCCCACGAGGGGGCGTGCAAGGAAGGCGACAAGGGATGTAACTGCCCCAACTACCACAGCCCCGTGTGTGGTCAGGACTTGATCACCTACAGCAACCCCTGCTCGCTTCAGTGCCAGTCAGTTGTCTTATTGATTTGTTCTCTCTCTGTCTTGTTTTCATTTATGTCTGGTCTGTGTATGCTTGTTTTCATTTCTGTCTGGTCTGTGTATGCTTGTTTTCATTTCTGTCTGGTCTGTGTATGCTTGTTTTCATTTCTGTCTGGTCTGTGTATGCTTGTTTTCATTTCTGTCTGGTCTGTGTATGCTTGTTGTCATTTCTGTCTGGTCTGTGTATGCTTGTTTTCATTTCTGTCTGGTCTGTGTATGCTTGTTTTCATTTCTGTCTGGTCTGTGTATGCTTGTTTTCATTTCTGTCTGGTCTGTGTATGCTTGTTTTCATTTCTGTCTGGTCTGTGTATGCTTGTTTTCATTTGTGTCTGGTCTGTGTATGCTTGTTTTTATTTTTGTCTGGTCTGTGTATGCTTGTTTTCATTTCTGTCTGGTCTGTGTATGCTTGTTTTCATTTTTGTCTGGTCTGTGTATGCTTGTTTTCATTTTTGTCTGGTCTGTGTATGCTTGTTTTCATTTTTGTCTGGTCTGTGTATGCTTGTTTTCATTTCTGTCTGGTCTGTGTATGCTTGTTTTCATTTCTGTCTGGTCTGTGTATGCTTGTTTTCATTTCTGTCTGGTCTGTGTATGCTTGTTTTCATTTCTGTCTGGTCTGTGTATGCTTGTTTTCATTTTTGTCTGGTCTGTGTATGCTTGTTTTCATTTCTGTCTGGTCTGTGTATGCTTGTTTTCATTTCTGTCTGGTCTGTGTATGCTTGTTTTCATGTTTGTCTGGTCTGTGTATGCTTGTTTTCATTTCTGTCTGGTCTGTGTATGCTTGTTTTCATTTCTGTCTGGTCTGTGTATGCTTGTTTTCATTTCTGTCTGGTCTGTGTATGCTTGTTTTCATTTCTGTCTGGTCTGTGTATGCTTGTTTTCATGTTTGTCTGGTCTGTGTATGCTTGTTTTTATTTTTGTCTGGTCTGTGTATGCTTGTTTTCATTTTTGTCTGGTCTGTGTATGCTTGTTTTCATTTTTGTCTGGTCTGTGTATGCTTGTTTTCATTTCTGTCTGGTCTGTGTATGCTTGTTTTCATTTTTGTCTGGTCTGTGTATGCTTGTTTTCATTTCTGTCTGGTCTGTGTATGCTTGTTTTCATTTTTGTCTGGTCTGTGTATGCTTGTTTTCATTTCTGTCTGGTCTGTGTATGCTTGTTTTCATTTTTGTCTGGTCTGTGTATGCTTGTTTTCATTTTTGTCTGGTCTGTGTATGCTTGTTTTCATGTTTGTCTGGTCTGTGTATGCTTGTTTTCATTTCTGTCTGATCTGTGTATGCTTGTTTTCATTTCTGTCTGGTCTGTGTATGCTTGTTTTCATTTTTGTCTGGTCTGTGTATGCTTGTTTTCATTTCTGTCTGGTCTGTGTATGCTTGTTTTGGAATGAGAAATCTTTTACCGTCTTTGTTTTGTAACTTGGTTTGTTTAAGTTCACTTTCAACATCACTTTTTATTCAGTGCAGGTGAACAAACCAAACCTTTGTGCTACGCTTTGAAAGTTGTTGTGTAAATCCACACAAATGTTCTGATGCTGATGCTGAAATAATTTGGCTGTATTTTTTTTGATCCACGTTATGATACGGATGCTCATTATGCCTTGTTGTTTTATGGGGCGCAACTCTTGCACAGCTCACACACACACACACACACACACACACACACACACACACACACACACACACACGCACACACACACACACACACACACACACACAATTACCGTACCTTACTTTGTTTTACTACAGCGGTGTGAAGAAGGCCTACGACGGCCCCTGCCTGGCAGTGAAGCCTGGTGGCGGTAGCTCCCCCTGTTTCCTGTGTCCCGCCAGCTTCAGGCCTGTGTGTGGTGTAGATGGTCACACCTATGACAACGTCTGCCTGCTCGACTGTCGGTAAGCGACTGCTTGAGTTATTCATAGATAGATTGATTGATTGAAGTTTGTTTTTTGAAATGATGAGACTGATAGATCGAAGCATATTTTAAAAACATAAAGGTTCAGGGTTTCACCCTTTTCCACACTGTCCTAAGAAAAACAAACATCGATTGTTTGAACTCTGCCCTTAGACAAAGAAACATCGATCATTTTCAACTGCCCTTAGACAAAGAAACATCGATTATTTTTAACTGCCCTTAGACAAAGAAACATCGAGCATTTTCAACTGCCCTTTGACAAAGAAACATCGATCAATTTTAACAAGAATATGGTGAAGAAGAAGAAAGCAAAAGAGGAGGTGGAGGAGGAGGAGGAGAGAGAGAGGTGCGCACACAATTACATGCGAATATCGAATATGAAAAACCTCTAAATCCCAAAAAGTTTCCAGTTAGTATCTCCAACTAGTTTAGCGCATAATATTATGCAGCCTGGCCAAGAGATGTTTTTTTTTAATTTTAGAAAGGGAACAGAAAATTGAAGCACATCACAGTAACTGAGTAAGTATGATCCTTGTTTCAAAGGGACACGTCGAGTCATGCAAAATACTTGGGACTAAAGATTCTGCGTACGATTATTTAAGATTGTAGCGTGGCAATATCTTTGAACAATTTTGAATCAACTATTTCAGATACGTGAAGAGAGCTTACGATGGCAAGTGTCGCATGAACAACCACTCTGGACACCCGGGTATGCCTGGCATCGTCAGGATGCTGATGCTGAAGTGATTGTCGTGGACACCCGGGTATGCCTGGCATCGTCAGGATGCTGATGCTGAAGTGATTGTCGTGTGACGCATTGTGATCCTTGTTCTGATGGTGATGCTGAAATAATCCATGTGTTTTTCACTGCGGTCCTTATTATAATGCTGAACATTTCTTTGTGAGATTGATGGTGATCCCTGTTATACTGACGCTGACATAATGTTTGAGTGGTTCACTGTGGTCTTTGTTATAATGCTGACAATGTCATTTTGTGATTGATTGTGATCCCTTTTTGAGTCACTTGAGAAAAAGTGACTCTATGTAATCGGTCAGTGTTAGTCTGTCCGGCCGGCCGTCCGGCCGGCCGGCCGTCCGGCCGGCCGTCCGGCCGGCCGGCCGTAGACACCACCTTAACGTTGGACTTTTCTCGGAAACTATCAAAGCGATCGGGCTCATATTTTGTTTAGTCGTGACCTCCAATGACCTCTACACTTTAACGATGGTTTCGTTGACCTTTGACCTTTTTCAAGGTCACAGGTCAGCGTCAAAGGAAAAATTAGACATTTTATATCTTTGACAAAGTTCATCGGATGTGATTGAAACTTTGTAGGATTATTCTTTACATCAAAGTATTTACATCTGTAGCCTTTTACGAACGTTATCAGAAAAACAAGGGAGATAACTAGCCTTTTCTGTTCGGCAACACACAACTTAACGTTGGGCTTTTCTCGGAAACTATAAAAGTGACCGGGCTCAAATTTTATGTGAACGTGACTCATTGTGTTGTGAATAGCAATTTCTTCCTGTCCATCTGATGCCTCATATAATATTCAGAACTGCGAAAGTGACTCGATCGAGCGTTTGCTCTTCTTGTATAACACTGATGCTGAAATCATCTTCGTTTCACTCATTGTTGACCTATCGTTATAATGTCTATAATGCTGAAGAATTCTTCGTGTGATTCATTGTGATCCGTGTTATGATGCTGATAATTATTATCTTGTTGCAATTCATTGTGGTACCTGTTATGACGCTGAAAAGGTGTATCTTCCTGTGGGTATGTAGGTCACACTTTGCTGGCAGACATGTTTCTATTGTGAAAAGAGAGTTTGTACAATTTTCTCAGAAAAGAAATGCTTGTGATAAACGACCTGCCGTGCTCTTCTCGAAGGATAGGAGGAAAACTGAAGAACACCTTTCCTTTTTCTTGAAAAAGAGATGCTTGTGTATACGATAATTGCAGCAGCTTGATTTGAAAAAAAAAGACAATTATTGTCAAAGGCATCTGAGATGTGACTCGAGTTAGTCTTTCCGTTAGGACTGTGTGAAACGTATTCAATGCAAGCAGACCCGCTAGCCATAGGTCGCTGCCTGTAATGTGATAGGTCGCTGCCCCTGTAATGTGATAGGTCGCTGCCCCTGTAATGTGATAGGTCGCTGCCCTGTAATGTGATAGACTGCCCCTGTAATGTGATAGACTGCCCCTGTAATGTGATAGACTGCCCCTGTAATGCGATAGACTGCCCCTGTAATGTGATAGGTCGCTGCCCCTGTAATGTGATAGACTGCCCCTGTAATGTGATTGACTGCCCCTGTAATGTGATAGGTCGCTGCCCTGTAATGTGATAGACTGCCCCTGTAATGTGATAGACTGCCCCTGTAATGTGATAGGTCGCTGCCCCTGTAATGTTATAGACTGCCCCTGTAATGTGATAGGTCGCTGCCCCTGTAATGTGATAGACTGCCCCTGTAATGTTATAGACTGCCCCTGTAATGTGATAGGTCGCTGCCCCTGTAATGTGATAGACTGCCCCTGTAATGGGAGAGACCCTGTAATGTGATAGACTACCCCTGTAATGTGATAGGTCGCTGCCCCTGTAATGTGATAGACTGCCCCTGTAATGTGATAGGTCGCTGCCCCTGTAATGTGATAGACTGCCCCTGTAATGTGATAGGTCGCTGCCCTGTAATGTGATAGATGTGCTGTTTATCAATACATGTACATTGAACATGGTGCATGATAATAGTGTTAGTGAGTTGTTTGCTTGCTGATATGTAATTCGCACCCTGTGGTACTGAAGAACAAATTGGTTATCAATTATAACAAAACATAACTGATTTATAATGTGGATGTTTGATATGTGTTGTTAGTATAAATATGAAATGCTTAATTACTAAATAATCAAGATGATTAGAGTGCCAAGACATTTGTGGGGTCTCCGTGAGTTAGCGCGAATGTATTAGAACGTGATTGCGTGTCCTTGTGTGTGTGTGTGTGTGTGTGTGTGTGTGTGTGTGTGTGTGTGTGTGTGTGTGTGTGTGTGTGTAACGCAGTGATGTTCCAATCACAAGCCCTTTACATGAATGTGCACGGTCAGTTTTTCCTTCCCCGAAAGAATATTCTAGTTTGACGAGACACAAACATTCCACTGAAACAACCAACACATCAACCAATCAACCCAATTAACAAACAAAACACCCAGAGTCAGTCAAACATATTTTTACCAAATGGCGCGCTTGCATTTCCTTTATTGACAGTCTAATAAGATATTAAATCATTTGTTGCAAATAAAATTGCTCCAAATTTCGTCCAAGAAATGTTTCAGATGACAAACAGTGGTAAAACGTTGAAAGTAACAGAAAAATACACAGCAGTCCCTTTGGCTTTATACAACTTTAAACAATATTAAGACTTTGATGGCTGATATGTCTATCACCTAGCAAGATGACTGCTGTCAGAAAGAGCCAGGCTAGACCCTTGCTGGCAGAGAGGCCTAACATCTAGCTAGGTGACTGCTGTCAGAAAGAGCCAGGCTAGACCCTTGCTGGCAGAGAGGCTCAACATCTAGCTAGGTGACTGCTGTCAGAAAGAGTCAGAATTAGCACTTGCTGGCAGAAACGTAGAGGTTACATGCTGAGTCTCAGTGATTATTAAAAATAATGGTCGAAGTTTGCGGATCATGAAAAATGCGGACCGCGAACTGAGACCATTATTTTTAATAATCACTGAGACGAGGTATGTAACCTCTTTATTCCTCCTTTCTTCAGTTATTAAAAGAAAAGAGGAGTTTGTGTGCGAAAGTTTGATCGAATCCAAATCACGCAACCAGTCTACCTGCGAAAATCAATCAATTCTGTTAACACTTCTTGTCAGTTTCCCTGCTTTGGACTGAACTCAAGTACACAGTTATGTTGTTATTCTGCTGTGGCGGTAAAGGCAGATAGTGTGTGTTCTGTTCATGTTTTGGTATCGCTCAGGAAATATTCTTTCCTCGAATGTGACCACACCGAATATGCATACCAGCGCTCATTGGTTAATAACAGGATATTCGATGATTATTTTCCCGTGGGTAGCTTCCCTTTGCTGCGCAATATTTACATATGCCGTTTTAGACCAATGAGCGCTGGTATGCATATTCGGTGCGGATGCATGATTTGACGCCAAGTGGAAGTTAGCGGCTCGCAAACGAAGATTCGTCCAAATGATGGTTAATAACAACCTGCAGCGGACGGAAGCTGAAAATTAAAGGTACATACAGTTCAAACAATCATTCAACTGTATTTATTTGACCTTACACAGACTGTAGGAAGAGGCAAACCGTATTGAACAATATTTTTCCCCAGGAAGCGACTCCAAGAACACAGAAGACTCGAAGGTGAGTGACGTACCTTGTAGTCTTTCTGTGATAGTAGTAGTCCAGTGGACGATACCTTCCCCCTGTGATGAGACTAGCAGACGAAGTTTTACACCCGTGTTCCAACGTTAAAAACTGTACGAAGTTCAGTTTTCTGGGGAAAAATAGTGCATAAAACTGCTGCATGTTCTTTAAGTTGATTAAATTTTTGCAATTGATTGCGTGTGATCTGTTTATAAAATGAAATATTGTTGAAAACTGACCGTCGGATTGCAGTCCTGTCGATGCAGCCGAAAATCTGGAAGGGGAACTACTCGTGTCGCGAGACAAAGTATGAGAGTTACTTTTCCTTGGAATCTTGCTAGCGATAAACGATTGTGCACGGCAGATCTGAATTCAGAAAACAACCAAACTCATGGATTTTATATTGAGATTCATGTGTTCAAGCCTGTAGTTGCTGGTTTAAATGCGGTATGGTTGTATTGTTTGCTCCAGAAATGTATATTTTGTACATTAGAGTGTTCTGAACTTTTGAGTCGCAAAAAGTAGATCCACAATGTGTACAGTCTCTACCCATGAGCTATCGAGGATTCAGGCCCGTTGTTGGGTAAGTGATTTTGGTTGTTGGGTAAGTTACCGAAAAATAACTAGCCCTACAAGTTTACAGAGAGAAAGAAGCAGAGGGGGGAATAACAGAGCGTTAACTGACATGTCGTTGATAATAATCATAGCCCGGAACACTTAGCTAGGTGACCAGAGCGATCACTGACACTGTCGTTGATAATGATCATAGCCCGGAACACTTAGCTAGGTGACCAGAGCGATCACTGACACTGTCGTTGATAATGATCATAGCCCGGAACATTTAGCTAGGTGACCAGAGCGATCACTGACACTGTCGTTGATAATGATCATAGCACGGAACATTTAGCTAGGTGACCAGAGCGATCACTGACACTGTCGTTGATAATGATCATAGCCCGGAACATTTAGCTAGGTGACCAGAGCGATCACTGACACTGTCGTTGATAATGATTATAGCCCGGAACGTGACATTTTGCTAGGTAACCAGTACAATCACTGACACTGTCGTTGATAATGATCATAGCCCGGTGACGACGTGAAGGTGCTCCCGGGACTTGTAGCAACAATGTATTTCAACATGCATCTCGGACTCGATTTCTGAAAGTCGAAGCTCAAGCAGTCCGTGTTGTTGTTGCAAAAATCGAAACATTCCTCCGGACTCGCGTCGTTCTTAGAGGCTTCGACTATACCTGGCATCCCGTGTTCTCTGTACCTCGTGTAGGATCCTGCGAGCTTCGCTGGTGGACATTCTGTGTACATAGAAAGGGCGATACATAAAGCAGGCACACACCGCGCGTGTTTGCACAGACCGATCGACCGACCTAGCGACCTACCGACAGACAGACAGACAGACAGACACACACCGCGCGTGTTTGCACAGACCGATCGACCGACCTAGCGACCTACCGACAGACAGACAGACACACACCGCGCGTGTTTGCACAGACCGATCGACCGACCTAGCGACCTAGCGACCTACCGACAGACAGACAGACAGACACACACCGCGCGTGTTTGCACAGACCGATCGACCGACCTATAGCGACCTACCGACAGACAGACAGACAGACACACACACACCGCGCGTGTTTGCACAGACCGATCGACCGACCTAGCGACCTACCGACAGACAGACAGACAGACAGACACACATACGAAATCAAAACTAAAATCTCAACATTGATAGCCAAATATCTGTCATCACCAAGATTACTAAAGCATTTAGTCCAAAATTGACGAAATGTAATATAAAGGACGATAAATGGTTTGATGAGAGAGAGAGAGAGAGAGAGAGAGAGAGAGAGAGAGAGAGAGAGAGAGAGAGAGAGAGACAGAGAGAGACAGAGAGACAGAGAGAGAGAGAGATGAGCAAACAAAAATACTAACCACTGACGCAGGTGTCAGAAGAGATGGAATAGAAGAAGCCCGGTGTACAGACACATGTGCCATCGAAGCAGGAGTTGTTCTGTAGTTGACTGCAGTCACTGTGGTTGGTACATGCAACTAAAACACGGAAAAACAAAGTGTTTGATGATCGTGATCAGAGTTTGCAACAAGAGTTGAAAGCTCACAAACCGCATTTCTTCAAAACAAAGCAACAAATAACCAAAGAATATAGAAATCAAGGAACTGTAAACCCCTCCTTCCGTTAAGCGTTTACCAAGTCGACATTCAAGCAAAAATCATCAATCATTTAATCAATCAATCAATCAATCAATCAATCAATCAATCAATCAATCAATCAATCAATCAATCAATCAATCAATCAATCAATCAATCAATCAATCAATCAACTGGTGAAAGATTGCGCTCCAGGAGCGTCTGTTAAAGGTGTGCTGGGTGTCACCAACATGGTGTGACCCATGCAGACTTCCCGGTCAAAGGTGAAGGTCACACAACGCGGCTATTGCTTGCAGGGAGCACCACAGTGCTCTTATTAAAACAAATATATCTTTTTTCCCAATGAATGTGTGACGGTTTGCGTGCGGGTCTACATACCTATGACACTTTCCCTGGTGAAGGATCGCGCTCCAGGAGCGGGTGTAGAGGGTGTGATGGGTGTCACCAACACCGTGTGTCCCCTGCAGACCTCCTGGTCAAAGGTGAAGGTCACACAACGCGGCTGTAGCTTGCAGAGAGCAGCACAGTGCATAGCGCTTGGAGCCGGTTGCTCGAAGATAACGTTCTGTGAGAACGCTTTATCGTCGACGCCGACCCCAGTGTACAAGTGACCATTTGTAGAAACTGTTGTAGCGCTTCCAGACACTAAGACGACGACGAGAATGATTAGAACTAGAGGCATCATTGATCTCAATCAGAGGGGAGCAACAGCTAGAGTATTAAGGAAAACAAAGCCTCTGTAGAAAAAAGTAGATAGTTACGGTAAAATACCACACAGAAATATTCATTCCGAAAGTAGGAGGAAATTGCGCAACTACTACTGTTGCCTTGTGAAGAAAGTGGCAAACTGTCTACACGCACGCACTGACACTTACTGTTCACTAACCCGCCCTTCCCCAACCTTACTCCCCCGGCAGTCCTCCCTATAGAAATATACACACTTTGGGCTGCTTGTTTGTCGTCATGGTTGCTTTAAAATAACAATGGCACAAGAGACTTAAAACGCAATAAGAGTATAGTTTATGGACATTTAATTATTGTAAAAATGAAACTTTCAATCGAGATTCGATCTGTGGAACGAGGAGCGCCACAGACAAAACAGACAAAAATAATGAGTAACAAATCAATAGAGTGTTGGGTTTACTTCATCCAAGAAGGCAAGGGTCGAATTGATTCACAAGGAAACACAAGGACAAGAACAATCACTCTTATAGAAATTTGCCTTCAGGCTTGCAGACCTTAACAGCTATAACACAAAGCATGCTTTTCTTTTTTTCTTTATTTGGTGTTTAACGTCGTTTTCAACCACGAAGGTTATATCGCGACGGTCAAAGCATGCTGACAGGCACAAAAGAAACCATGTCGACCCCTCCCCTCCCCACTACCCAACACTAACTAGAATATTGTCGGTGAAAACAGCTAGATTCGGAAAGGCATACCCACAGTAGAACATCCATTTACGCTCTCCACAATTATTGAGATAGAAGTTTGCCCACGAAGGAACATACTTTGATTCATTGATTGACTGTGTAAAGGCATTTGATACTAAACTTGGCCAACAAATTATTGCAACAAATTTCAAACCCAAATTAAGGCATTTATTCCCGTGTAATTTTATTAAAACTTCAGATACCAGTGAAGACCGTTCACAGAACCTTCAGGATCATTTTTTGGATTAAATATTTATTTTACAGGGATCACGTGACCGCCGCTCAATTAAGGGTACCCTTAAAATCGACCAGACAAAAACGGAAGAGCCGAATGAAAAATCGACAAAAAATCACAATAGGAAAAACTTTGCAACTTTGACATACGAGAAGAAAGTCAAACCAATGATCTACCCTGCACAGATTGCTTTGTTTTGCTACCTTGCGTATTTCGCGTGCTATGTTATTCCTGCTGATGCAGGTGTTGATCGCAAGAGCGGTCGAAAACGGGACTTTTTGCGTCATTTGTTAGGGGTATCATGAGAAAAATGGCTGCACTTTAGCAATGACTTGGTGGATTGCTTTGAAACTTTCAGAATATTTTACCAACATACTGGAGATACTTCGAGCGAAATTATGGATTGCTAGAGGAGTTTGTTAAAATGTTATGCAATTGTTTGAAAGAGGTTTTTAATTTCGTCAAAGGATTGTTCACTTGGGACCAAAAAAACATTCATGACTTTGCATGTCCTTAGAAAACTGATTGATACACACACTGCTAAAGTTTTATGTGGGTATAAGCATTGACACAAATTTGCTGGGCCTGTAAACACGCTACATATTTAAGCGATGATTCTGGTGCCACAGCGATGCCCAGCCAAGCGTGACCGTAGCATGTTTTAAGAGGCACGCAGCAATAACAGCTGTCAGCGCGAAACAGCGTGAACGTTCCATTTTTTTCTCATGTGTTTGCATGACTCGCAAATTAACGCCAGCGGCTACACGCAAATGAAACTAAGACAGAATCTGTATCAATCATTTATTCGTAGATATGCAAAGTCATGATTTTTTTGGACACAATTTAACAATCCTATGACAAGTTAAACAACAGTTTCCGAAACATTGCGTCACATCTGGATAAACAACCGTAACGATCCAAACTTTCGCACGAAGTATTTTTAGTATGTTGGGAAAATATTCTGAATGTTTGAAAGCAATCCACCAAGTCATTGGGACATTGCTAAAATGTAGCGCTTTTTGACATGATACTCATACAAATTGACGTAAAACGTCCCGTTTTTGACCGCTCTTGCGATCGACATCTGTATCAGTAGGAATAGCACAGCCTACTTTTGATGGTCGACTTTGAAAAGGCTTTCGACAGTGTTGCCTGGTCATTTATTGAAAAATCTTTGAGCAAATTCAACTTTGGAAATGACATGAAACGATGGATTTTTACTTTTTATTGCAAAATTAAGTCCTGTGTTTCAGTTAATGGTCGGTATTCAGCATGGTTTAACGTAGGTCGAGGCACCCGGCAAGGGGATCCGCTGTCACCTTATTTATTCTTGATTTGTGCCGAAATATTGTCTCTTATGGTACGCCAGAACAAAAAGATTTGTGGTATGAATATTCTTGGCGAAAATATTTTATTGTCACAATTCGCCGATGATACCAGTCTATTTCTTGATGGTACAGAGCAATCATTTTGCGAAAGTATAAAAGTGTTACAACATTTTGCATCACTATCAGGTCTGAGAATGAATTATGATAAAACAAATGTAGTTTGGTTAGGACCTTTAAAGTTTTGCAAAAGAAGATTTTTGCCTGATATGAATTTTACCTGGAACCCGGATAACTTTAAAGCACTTGGTGTTATTTTTTCAGTAAATGTATCCGAGGTTGTTTTTCTTAACTATAAAAATAAGTTAAAGGAAATTCAAAAACTTCTGAATTCATGGACCAGAAGGAACCTGACACCTTTTGGTAAAATAACAGTCCTAAAAACCTTGGCTATTTCCAAATTGACACATTTGTTTACGAATTTACCTGATCCAGACGAACAGTTTATGATGGAGTTAAATAATATTTTTTTCAAATTTCTTTGGGATGGAAAAAGAGATAAAATTAAAAGAACTACGGTCACCCAATCCTATGAAGATGGAGGATTAAAGATGGTTGACGTGAAAAGTTTTCTGTCATCTCTAAAAATTGTTTGGTTAAAAAGAGTTGTTGGTCTTACTGGATTAATATCAAGATTATTGTCTAAAGCATGTCCATCTGTTATAACAATTAATACGAAAGGAGAGGAATTTGCAAATGTTTTGATGCAGAGAATAGAAAACCCGTTTTGGACCGATGTTTTTGAACATTATAAGAAACTACACGAAAAATGTGACCCTACAACCTTTAACGATTTTGTATCAGAATGTTTACATTATAATGTTAAATATTCGCAGAGATAAAAAGACAGTGTACATTCAAAACTGGATCGACAATGGAATTGCTCAGATTGGTCATATTTTGGGACAAAATGGATACTTATCCTATAATGCATTTAAAATTAAATATCCAAATGTGCGAGGAGATTTTGTATTGTACCAAGGTGTAATCCAGGCTGTTAAAAAATATCAGAGAAAAATCGGCTTAGAATTTGATAAACATTTTATTATGACAGAGCCCAATGTGTGGAAATGTATCTGTAAAGGTAAGACACAACTTATTTACAAAAAGCTGATTGAACATGTTACGGTCCCAAAATGTATCGAAAAATGGTCTGAATCCTTAGACTGTTTGTCAACATGTTTTTAAAACAACAAAAGACACTTGTCTGAGATGGTTCCAGTACCGACTATTGTACAGAATTTTGCCCACAGA